>NC_081374.1:2729729-2839934 GCF_030684315.1 Stegostoma tigrinum | reverse complement strand
CTGGAAAGTGGGGTCGGGGGGAGTGGGGTGGGGGAGAGTGGGGTGGGGTGGGGGAGAGTGGGGTGGGGTGGGGGGGAGTGGGGTGGGGTGGAGGGGAGTGGGGTGGGGGAGAGTGTGGGGAGTGGGGTGGGGGGGGAGTGTGGGAGGTGGGAGTGGGGGGAGTGGGGGGAGAGTGGGGTGGGGGGAGTGGGGGGAGAGTGGGGTGGGGGGAGAGTGGGGTGGGGTGGGGGAGAGTGGGGTGGGGGGGGGAGTGGGGTGGGGGGGGGAGTGGGGTGGGGTGGGGGGAGAGTGGGGTGGGGGGGTGGGGGGGAGTGGGGTGGGGTGGAGGGGAGGGGGAGAGTGGGGTGGGGGGAGAGTGGGGTGGGGGGGGAGTGGTGTGGGGGAGGGTGGGGTGGGGGGGGAGGGGAGAGTGGGGTGGGGGGAGAGTGGGGTGGGGGGGGTGGGGGGGAGTGGGGTGGGGGGAGGGTGGGGGGGGGGGAGGGGGGGAGTGGGGTGGGGGGAGAGTGGGGTGGGGGGTGGGGGGGGGAGTGGGGTGGGGGGAGAGTGGGGTGGGGGGAGAGTGGGGTGGGGGAGAGTGGGGTGGGGGGGGAGGGGGGAGAGTGGGGTGGGGGGGGAGGGGGGAGGGGGGGGTGGGGGTGGTGTGGTGGGGAGGGGTGGGGTGGGGGAGAGTGGGGTGGGGGGGTGGGGGGGGGGGAGTGGGGTGGGGTGGAGGGGAGGGGGAGAGTGGGGTGGGGGAGAGTGGGGTGGGGGGGGAGTGGTGTGGGGGGAGGGTGGGGTGGGGGGGGAGGGGGAGAGTGGGGTGGGGGGAGAGTGGGGGGGGAGTGGTGTGGGGGAGGGTGGGGTGGGGGGGGAGGGGGAGAGTGGGGTGGGGGAGAGTGGGGGGGGAGTGGTGTGGGGGGAGGGTGGGGTGGGGGGGGAGGGGGAGAGTGGGGTGGGGGGAGAGTGGGTGGGGGGGTGGGGGGGGAGTGGGGTGGGGGGAGGGTGGGGTGGGGGGGAGTGGGGTGGGGGGAGAGTGGGGTGGGGGGGTGGGGGGGAGTGGGGTGGGGGGAGAGTGGGGTGGGGGAGAGTGGGGTGGGGGGGAGGGGGAGAGTGGGGTGGGGGGGGAGGGGGGAGGGGGGGTGGGGTGGTGTGGTGGGGAGAGGGGTGGGGTGGGGGGGAGTGGGGGGAGTGGGTGGGGTGGGGGGGTGGGGTGGGGTGGGGGGGAGTGGGGTGGGGTGGAGGGTGGGGTGGGGTGGGGGGGAGTGGGGTGGGGTGGAGGGTGGGGTGGGGTGGGGGGGAGTGGGGTGGGGGGGAGTGGGGTGGGGTGGAGGGTGGGGGGGGAGTGGGGTGGGGTGGGGGGAGAGTGGGGTGGGGGGAGTGGAGTGGGGTGGGGTGGGGGGGTGGGGTGGTGTGGGGGGAGTGGGGTGGGGTGGGGGGGTGGGGTGGTGTGGGGGGAGTGGGTGGGGGGGTGGGGTGGTGCGGGGGGAGTGGGGTGGGGTGGGGGGTGGGGTGGTGTGGGGGGAGTGGGGTGGGGTGGGGGGGAGTGGGGTGGGGTGGAGGGAGTGGGGTGGGGGGGTGGGGGGGAGTGGGGGGGGGTGGGGGGGAGTGAGGGGGAGTGGGTGGGGGGAGTGGGGGAAGTGGGGTGGGGGGGAGTGGGTTGGGGGGGAGTGGGGGGGAGTGGGGTGGGGGGGAGTGGGGTGGGGGGAGTGTGGGGTGGGGGGGAGTGGGGTGGGGGAGAGTGGGGTGGGGGGAGAGTGGGGGGGGAGTGGGTGGGGGGGGTGGGGGGGGAGTGGGGCGGGGGAGTGGGGCGGGGGGGTGGGGGGAGTGGGGTGGGGGGGAGGGGGAGTGGGGTGGGGAAGTGGGGTGAGGGGAGTGGGGGGGAGGAGGGGGGGAGTGGAGTGGGGGAAGGTGGGGGGGGAGGTGTGAGGGGGAGTGGGGGGAGGTGGGAGTGGGGTGGGGGGGGTGGGGTGGGGGGGAGTGGGGTGGGGGGTGTGGGGTGGGAGGGAGTGGGGTGGGGGGAGAGTAGAGTGGGGGAGTGGGCCGTGGGGGGTGGGGGGAGGGGGGGAGTGGGGTGGGGCAAGTGGGTTGAGGGGAGTGGGGGGTGGAGGGGGGGAGTGGGGGGGTGGAGGGGGGAGTGGGGTGGGGGGAGGGGGGGAGTGGGGTGGGGAAGTGGGTTGAGGGGAGTGGGGGGGTGGAGGGGGTGGAGGGGGGGAGTGGAGTGGGGGGAGGTGGGAGGGGGGGTGGGGGGAGGTGGGAGTGGGGTGGGGGGTGTGGGGTGGGGGGGAGAGTGGGGTGGGGGGAGAGTGGGGTGGGGGGAGTGGAGTGGGGGGTGGGGGGTGGGGGGGAGTGGCGTGGGGGGTGGGGGGAGAGTGGGGTGGGGGGGAGTGGAGTGGGGGGTGGGGGGAGAGTGGGGTGGGGTGGGGGGGAGTGGAGTGGGGGGGAGTGGAGTGGGGGGGAGTGGGGTGGGGGGGAGTGGGGTGGGGGTGTGGGGGGAGTGGAGTGGGGTGGGGGGAGTGGAGTGGGGTGGGGGGAGTGGAGTGGAGTGGGGGGGTGGGGGGAGAGTGGGGTGGGGGGGAGTGGAGTGGGGGTGTGGGGGGGAGTGGGGGGGGGGAGTGGAGTGGGGTGTGGGGGGAGAGTGGGGTGGGGTTGGAGTGGGGGGGGTGTGGGGGAGAGGGGGGGGAGTGGGGTGGGGGGAGTGGGGGCATGGGGGGAGGGGGGGAGTGGGGTGGGGGGAGTGGGGCATGGGGGGAGGGGGGGAGTGGGGTTGGGGGGAGTGGGGAAGTGGGTGAGGGGGAGTGGGGGGGTGGAGGGGGGAGTGGGCGTGGGGGGAGGGTGGGAGTGGGGTGGGGGGAGTGGGGAAGTGGGTGAGGGGGAGTGGGGGGTGGGGGGGGGAGTGGGGCGTGGGGGGAGGTTGGGGGAGTGGGGGAAGTGGGGTGAGGGGGAGTGGAGGGGGTGGAGGGGAGGGTGTGGGTGGGGGGGGAGTGGGGGGGTGGGAGGTGTTGGGGGGAGTGGGGGTGGGGGAGTGGGGTGGGGGGGGAGTGGGGGGAGGTGGGGTGGGAGGGGGTGGGATGGGGGTGTGGGTGGGTGGTGGGGGTGTGGGGGGTGGGTGGGTGTGGGTGGGGTGGTGGGGTGTGGGGGGGGTGGGGGGGGGTGGGGTGGGTGTGTGGGTGGGTGGTGGGTGTGTGGGGGGGTTGGGGGGTTGTGGGGGTTGGGTGGGGGGTGGGGGGGGGATTGGGGATTGGTGGGGGAGTGGGGTGGGGGTTGTGGGGGGAGTGGGGTGGAGGGGAGTGGGGTGGGGGGAGTGGGGTGGAGGGGAGTGGGGTGGGGGGGTTGTGGGCTGAGTGGGGTGGGGGGGAGTAGGGTGGGGGTTGTGGGGGGAGAGGGTGGGGGTGTGTGGGGGGAGTGGGGTGGGGGCGTGTGGGGTGGGGGGCGGTTGTGGGGGGAGTGGTGTGGGGTGGGGGCGTGTGGGGGGAGTGGGGTGGGGGTGTGTGCGGGTGTGTGTGGGGGTAGTGGGTGGGGGGGTGTGTGGGGGTGTGGGGGGAGTAGGGGTGGGGTTGTGGGGGTGGGGGGTGTGTGGGGTTGTGGGGGGAGCAGGGGTTGGGGGTGTGTGGGGGAGTGGGGTGGGGGGCAGTGGGGTGTGGGGGGAGTGGGTGGTGTGGAGGATGGGATGGGGTGGGGTGAGTGGGGTGGGTGAGTCGGGTGGGGAGGGGTGTAGGATAAACACAGCAGGCCCAGGCAGCATCAGAGGAGCAGAAAAGTTGATGTTTTGGGTCAGACCCTTCTTCAGAAATGGGGAGGGAAGGGGAGCTCAGAAATAATAAAGAGAGGAGGGTTTGGGGCTGGGGGAAGGTAGCTGGGATGGTTATCGGTGGATTCAGGTAGGGAGTGGTGGGGATTGGTCAGTGAGATGTGAGGGGCCGATAGGTGGGAGAGAAGATGGACAGGTTGTGTCAAGTCAGGAGGCGGGGATGAGAGGGACGGTTGCTCATGGGATGACAGCTGGGATGGGGAGATTTTAAAACTGTGAATCCCTGCTGAGGCTATCGGGCTGTAGGCTCCTGAGGCGGAATATGAGGTGTTGCTCCTCCAATTTCCAGGTGGTGTAATTGTGACACTTGGAGGAGGCCCAGGATGGACATTTCACCCAGGGAGTGGGAGTGGGAGTTAAAGTGGGATTTGTAACTGGAAGGTGTTGTTGTTTGTCACGTACAGAGCGTGGATGCTCTACAAAGCGGTCTCTGAGCCTCTGCTTTGTCTCATCGATGTAGAGGAGGCCACATTAGGAGCAGCAGATGCAATAGACCACATTGACAGATGCACTGTCCGATGTGGAAGGTTTGTTTTGTGCCTTGGATGGACGTGAGGGGGAGGTGTAGGGGCAGGTGTAGCACCTCCTGCAGTTTCCAGGGGTGGTGGGGCTAGTGGGGACGAAGGAGTCAGGGAGAGAGCGGCGGAAGGCAGAAAAGGGTGGGGAGTGAAATATCTCTTTGATTGTGGGGTTGGATTTTAGGTAGCGGAAGTGGCAGAGGAGAATGATACGTTGAATGCAGACGTTGGTGAGCTGCTATGTGAGGACCGGGGGGATTCTGTCTTTGTTTTAGTTGGTGGGAGGGGCCCTGAGGGCAGAGGTGTGGGAACGCAAGAGATGCAGGTGAGGGCATTTTTGATCACCGGATGGAGGATGTTATGGCCCTTGAAAAACGAGGACATCTGGGATGTTCAGGAGTGGAGCACCCTATCTTGGGAGCAAGTGCGGCAGAGGCAGAGGAATTGGGAATAGGGGATCACATTCTTGTGGGAAAGGCGGGTGGGAGGAGGTGTAGGCTAGGTAGCTGTGGGCGTGAAATAGATATCAGTTTTGAGGTGATCACTAGAGATGGAGGCAGAGAGGTCCAGGAAGGAGAGAGAGGTATCAGAGATGGTCCAGGTGAATATTGAGATTGGGGTGAAAGGTGTTAGTAAAGTTGATGAACTGTACAAGCTCCTTGAGGCAGCGCCGATATAGTCTTCCTCCACTACATCGATTAATCACTCTCTCCGCGACTCCCTCGTCAGCTCCACACTCCCCACCAGATCCAATACCCCCGGCACCTTTCCCTGCAACCCAGGGGGCTACACCTGTGCTCCTTCACCTACCCCCCTCACCCCCATCCCAGGCACAAAACAAACCTGCACATCAGGCAGGGGTTCCCCTGCACATCTGTCAATGTGGTCTACTGCATCCACTGTTCCTGATGTGGCCTCCTCTACATCGGTGACACCAAGCGGAGGCTCGGAGACCGTTTTGTGGAGCACCTGCACTCTGTTCACGATAAACAACATCTTCTGGTCACAAACCATTTCAACTCCCCCTCCCACTCCACGGACAACGTACCCATCCTGGGCCTCCTCCAGTGTCACAGCGATGCCACCCGGAAACTGGAGGAGCAGCACCTCATATTCCACCTTAGAAACCTACAGCCCAATGGCCTAAACGTGGAATTCACCAGTTTCAAAATCCACCCCACACCCGGCCTCATCCCATGTCCAACCCTCCCTCTCATCCCCGCCTCCATGACCTGACACAACCTGTCCATCCTCTGTCCCACCTATTGGCCCCTCCTACCTCACTGACAAATCCCCACCACTGCCCCACCTACCTTCCCCAGCTCCACCCCTCCTCTATTTATTTCTGAGCTCCCTTCCCTTCCCCACTTCCGAAGAAGGGTCCCGACCTGAAATGTCAGCTTCCCTGCTCCTCTGATGCTGCCCGGCCTGCTGTGTTCCTCCAGCATCAGCAGTCCTTCCTATCCCTGGGTTGAGTGTGCTGTTTTTCGAAGGAAGGTTGGACAGACTGTGATTGTACCCATGCTGAGGGGTATTGACAAACTGGATGTGGAGAGGCGATTCCTCTGATGGGAGAATCCAAAAGTGAATTCACTTTTTAAAAATATAGTGGTGTCCATTTAAAATTGAGACGGAATTTGTTTACTCACAGAGGGTCTTGAGTGTTCGAAACACTTCTGCAAAAGGCAGTGAAGGCAGATTTTTAAGTTGAATATTTTTAAGAAAGAGCTAGATAGATTCTTTGTCAGCAAAGGAGTGACAGACTAGCAGGACAACAGTGTGGAATTATCCAATCCACCCTGATCCTATTGAATGATACAGCAGGTTCAACACACCGCATGGCCTTTTTCTAACTTGTGTGTTCATGTGTGGAATGACAAAAAGAAGCTTGACTCTCTTTCCAGGGCCTACAGCCTGCAGCACATCAGCTGTCCCTAATTGTGGGACAACTTCATAGCCCAACATACAGGACCAGTGACTGCAGCTGTGGGAAATAGCTACATGTACACATGACAGCAGAGACCAAACTGAGCCACATAGTTATGCAATATCAAGGAGCTTTACCTGTGCTGCCATGGTCCTGGGAGAGTTTGATAGGGACGGTTTAGAGGGATCTTCACTCTGTATCTAACCCTGTGCTGCTCTGGTCCTGGGAGTGTTTGATGGGGACAGTGTAGGGGGAGCTTTACTCTGTATCTAACCGTTGTGCTGTCCCTGTCCTGGGAGTGTTTGATGGGAGGACAGTGTAGAGAGAGCTTTACTCTGTATCTGACCCAGTGCTGCCCCGGTCCTTAGAGTGATTGATGCGGAAATTGATAGCAATGTGTGTTTTGTCTTTCAGCACAAATATCTTGACTTTCCAAGAGCAGGAATGTCAGCTGAAGAATGATTTTTAAAAAAACAGTCCCTGGAAAATTGTTTTGCATGAAGCACCAACTTGCAGTGGTAGTGTTTCTTCCTCTGATCCGGAAATCCCAGAATCAAGCCCCGCCTGCTGCAGTGATGTGTGATAATAACCCTGGACAGATTGATTAGAAAATAAAGCCACGTGAAGAAATCCCACTGATGCCAACTGCAGCATCTGGAGCCCTCGTCCCCTGGAGATCGATAAATAAAAAGTGGATGCAATTCATAAATTGGCCATCGGGTGGAACCATTCTCCTTACCATCAGCAATAGAGCAGGAGGGAAACCAAAGTAAATGCTGCAAATGTGTCGGGGACAGGGGTGTACCAACCGCTCACCCCAGAATCCCCATGGTAACTGTAGCCCCCACACCAACAGTTTGTCCACTGTTCTCCCTCCCCCATCCTGATAGCACTGAACTGTAGCCCCCTCCACCCCCAGCCTGACAGATGTGGAACACTGTGGTCACCCCCTCACCTCGCCAACCCACCCCTGGCCAGCTCACAGTAATTGCACAGTGCACCCTGCTCAGCAGCATGACCCTTACCGACTCTGACAGAAATTGTCACTCCACCATTCCCCACATCAGCTTCCTCAGAGACAACCCTGTCCAACCACTGTTCCGAACCTAAACCTAACCCTAGCCTGAACCCCAACCATAACCTAAACCCCAAGCCTAACCCCAAACCTAACCTGAACCCCAACCCTCATCACCCTGAACCTAACCTGAACCCCAACCCTCACCCTAAACCTAACCTTAACTTGAACCCTCACCCTAAACCTAACCCCAACCCTAACCCTCACCCTAAACCTAACCCTCACCCTAAACCTAACCCCAAACCCTAACCCTCACCCTAAACCTAGCCCTAACCCTCACCCTAAACCTAACCCCAACCCTAACCCTCACCCTAAACCTAACCCCAACCCTAACCTGAACCCCAATTCTAACCCTAAACCTAACCTTAACCCCAACCCTCACCTAACCTTAACCCTAACCTGAATCCAACCCTAAATCTGACTTGAACCCCAATCCTAACCCTAAACCCTAACCCTCAGAGACTGACCCATCCAAACTCTGTCCCCAACACTAATCCTAACCTTAAAACTAACCCTAACCTCAACCCTAATCCTAACCTCTGTCCCCTAACTCTGACTGTATGTGTCCCTATCAGACTCTCTGCTCCCCCACACTCTCCCCTCCCCTACATCTTTTCCCAAAATCATTTTCTCTCTAATATCTTCATGTTTGTATTTAAAAATACCCCTTTCCACTAATTATTTTCCTCATGTTTTGTGATCAAAAATGTCTGAGATGTATGTAACTGTTTTAGAAATTGGATTTTAAATTTGGACCTACGTTTTGTTACTTTTCTGAAAGGTTTAATAACATAATTGAATGGGACTGTCCTTCCAAAATAGTGGCTTTATGTTGTATTTGGTTAGAGAACGGTGACCTCAGGAGATGTAAATGGGAGATTGTTTTTGTTGTAGTAGCCCAGAGTCAGAGACGCTGCTGTGGGCCTGGAGTCACATGTCGGCCAGGCTGGGGAAGAATTACAATTTCCTTCTCTAAAGGACAGAGGTGAACCAGATGGGTTTTTACAGCAATCAACATCATCACCATTAGGGTGGCTTTTTATTTGATAGTTTTGAACCCCTTGCCTAGAACACGAGCCTGTGATTCTGGTTTTCCACAGGAAGTATAAACATTGTGGATCAATTGATTTGACTTGTCATATGTACCTAGATACAGTGAAAAGCTTTGTTTGCAAACGGTACAGATAGATCATAGGGTGAAGAAAACTTGGACAGAGTGAGGCAAACAGGTCACACTCCATAGGGCTATACACAATGCAAAATCAACAGTAACAAGATGGAAATTATTTTTTGGTTTGGGATATTTTAGACTTAAATTTAATTTAGAAATACCAGAGAATAAAAGTTTTTGGGCCGTTTGAAGTGCACCTGACTGGGGTCAGAGCAAATATAGGTTTCCTCCTAAAAATGGAGCACAGATTTGTTTAGAGAAGGCACAGTTACCTTGATGAAGAAATATAGTTTGTGTAAGTTGCAGACCAGGAGTGTTTGATTGGAAATGGGTAGGTTATTACACATCTTAGAAAGTATAAAGTCTATTTTCAGTTTATCCAAGCAAGACTTTGCAGCTGACAGGAAAGAATCAGGGAGAATCAGTTACATCAAAATTTAAGAATTGATATAGAAGGGTAATTCCTCTGCTTTTGAATTTCTGTATACAATCATGTCGGGGAATAGATATAAACTTTTGTTTTGCTGGATGTTTTGAGATTATTCTGACTGCATTCTAAATCTAGATAACTTGTGTCTGTTTTTGTCTTTTATGTGATAAGCTTCTAGTCAATGTTAAAGAAATTCAGCAACCTCATGTGACTGTTCCAGAGAATGACCAGTGTAACTACAACAAAACTGATCCGGTCAGATATCATTCTGGGATCTAACATTTCCGGTGGTAACATCAGCGGGGATCAGAACACTTATTCTTCGCTCATCAAATGTTCAGAACCATGCCGTTTAGCCTGTAGGATGAAGTCCATTAGGTTATTTTGTCAGACAGAGTCCAGTGGCCGGTCAGTCAGTCACTGACTTAACATCAAAACAGGGGAACTGTTATTTGGAAAGCAAATGTTCCCGTGGAAGATGTATGATCATCTGGCGTATTTTCAATAAACAGTTTCTAAACAATGATCTTTGATCGAATGGTTTTCTGATCAACCTGTCCTCTCGCAGTCTCTGACATCTGGTTGCCTCCAGCAGGTTATCAAAAGCTGAGACCTCTGAGTTCCTGTCTTTCTCGCAGTTCTGATGACAGCTTCTTTCTGAAACTGATTAAAAGCAGTTCTTACATTCCCTTCTCAAACATCAACATCGGACAAACTGAGCGACCAAGAGCATTATTATGACAGATTTCCCAAAGAGAGGCTGGGCGTAATACTGAATTTCTGATCCACACACAGGGTCAGAATTAGTGAAACACCTACTCACTCAGGCCCCATAGAATGTGCCAGTAAAGCCATTCCTAGTTTGTCAGCCATCGCGACAGTGAGACATTCGCAAACGACAATTTCAATGTGATGCTGAACTCAAAACAAGGTTCAATCTCCACACACTTCACCAAACTCACTCATCTCACCAGGAGTGGCCCCAATGGTGGTAAATTCTACCTTCACTCACAGATGGTGATGTTCCAGAGGGAGAATGGGACAATGGACACTGGGAAAGGGACCCCAGCTCCACACAGTGACAAGGGTTTAGTTCTCAATGTTGGCCTTGCCAGTACCTTGTATATCTCGAAAATCCAACAGAACCAATGATGCTGCCAATCCACTGAGGTTTAAGAGAAACCTCCAGGGAACATGAACCGTAATCTATGTTGCACTGGGGACAGAGGAACAGTCTCCCAAAAGGTAAATCAAATGAAAAGTCCCCGAGGCTGGAGTTCAAATTGAATGAATTAGCATTGGATTCTCCCACACCTCTTCACCTTTGAACATTAAATAGTGCTTTGTAGATCACAGACTTCCAACTGAGCCTTCACCTCCCGATAAGTTTCCCTCAAAGCCACGCATTGGCCTGACTGGGAAAGATATTGCCATTCCTCAGTGTTGCTGAGTCAAAATCCTGAAATTCCCTCCCTTGTGGGCAACCCACAGCTTGTGGACATTTGTCGATGCCAATGGAAAGGCTGCCAACATCATCAAAGATCCCTCCCAAACTCGTAATGCCCCTGACAACCTCTTCTGTCAGGTAGAAGATGGAGAAACTTGAACATGTGCGTCAACAGGTTTAAGAACAGCTTCTTCCCTGTCATTATCTGACTGTCGAATGGACCTCTCTAATTTCAAACAATGTTAATCTTGGTTTGTGCATCTCCTGTGCAGCTGTAACCTTGTATGTCTCGCTCTGTCTAAGCACCCTATGATCTGCCTGCACTGTTCACAAAACAAAGCTTTCCACTGTACTTAGGTACATGTGACATAGTAAATCAAATCAAAATTTTTTTTTAGCAGTTCAAGAATACTATTCACCATCACCTTCCCAAGGGCAACCAGGGATGGGCAATAAAATCTAGCCACCCAGTGACGCTTGCATCCCACAAATGAATTAAAACAAAACTCTTTCTCCCATTTTAACAGAAGGTGCTGTCAGGTCATGTGCACAGGACGGGAACAAATCAGTCACTGAGGCAGTTTGAACTATATGGGCAAGAGGTAAGGAGCTTGTTTTTCTAAAGCCTTTTTCATATCTTCAGGATTTGACAATTAGTGAGCTTCTTTGAAATGTAGTCGCCGTTATTGTACAGGAACCATGCGCTTAGCAAGCTCCCAGGCCGAGAATAATTCACTGTGATGCAGAGTACATTTGGAGACTAAATGAGATTTATTGTTTTGACACTAATATCTAATATTCTGCACAATACTGTACCAGAAAATGCTGTACCTTACAGTCACTGTGTAGTTACATATACACAAATACTCCATACAATTAATTATTACAGCCTTATTTATGCAGTGGTCTGAACACATCAACACCATTGGGTAGGAACTCTCCCAGCCATTAGTGAACCAGATTCCTGATACTGAATGATAGGGAGTCACGAGGAACTTGACCAGACAGTGCTCCCACTTCTCCCTGAAGCTACTGGCTTTGTGACAATGACCAATCTGGGATCTAGCCTAAGGCAGTGTCTCATGTGCGTGGCTACACACTGTCCCACTGTAGGAAGCATCACATTTCACCTCCACACTGTCCACTAGGAGTCAGTGTAAAATGATCAGTGCTGGGTTCAGCCTGATTTGTATAGAAAATGAAGCCTAACTGCATGGTACTTTGATCCATAGGGCCAACCTAATCAGGGCGGTTTCTGAGTTTGAAGGGATCAGGACCTGTTGATGGATATGTCGGTACCAATTGGGAACAGGGGTATCTAACAGGGGTTTAGCCTGCCAGGATTGAGGATCACCCCGCCCCCACTGTTGATCTAGGTAGCTAATGACCAAGCCCACGGTTGATACTAAGTTGGCCTGAGGGACTGACGGAGGAGCTGAGAGAGGGTGGCTGGTGTTAGTGTCTAACAGGAGAAAAGCCTATTGTCCCCACACTCACTATACCCACCTCACCCTCATTGTCAGATCAGGCGTGGGTCATTCAAAGGACAGGGATTTGAAATGAGGGTTTTCTCATATCACTTTGCAATATTGAATCTTTTAACTTCCTGGTTTGTGAAGGTGTGAGTGATCCCTCAGCATCAACACTCCAAAACCAATTCCACTCCATGCTGCTCGAACCTCTCTGAGCCTTGACCCTGTGGCCAAAGATCGATCTCAATGGAACAAAAACAGAAATTGCTGGAAAAGCTCAGCAGGTCTGGCAGCATCTATGAAGAGAAATGGGAGTTAACATTCTGGGTACAGTGACTGAAGTGGGATAGGGGAGTGTGGGAGAGAGATCCCCTGAGGTTGATCCAGAAGGAGGAGGGTAACTTCTTCAGGTTAGGCATCCCTGGAAGAGGCTTCGCAGTGAGGTTAAAATTGTGATCAGAGATAATGGGAACTGCAGATGCTGGAGAATCCTCTATCCATCTTCAGTCCGCCTCCCCCTCTCTCCCTATTTATTTCAGAATCCTCTCCCCAATCCCCTTTTCTGATGAAGGGTTGAGGCCCGAAATGTCAGCTTTTGTGCTCCTAAGATGCTGCTTGGCCTGTTGTGTTCATCCAGCTCCACACCTTGTTATCTACAGTTTTGGTTTTTGTCAATAACAATGGATTTGATCAGTTCCCCTGTAAGCCGTGAATTGTCTGTGAACGCCTGACTCCTCCCACTGACTAATCCCCACAACGCAACAATAATTACCCTCAATGTCACCGCCTCTAATCCCAGTCCTGCCCTTCAGCCCCTACCCCCTCTACCCCAGGATCATGTGGGAATCAGCAGCCCACAAGATTTAGAATCGGGATATAAATACCCTCACTGCAGAGGGAGTTGGAGGGCTGACTTAGAGCAGTGCAGGTATCAGAGGCAGTTCAAAGGAGAGGGTAGCTGGAGCTGATCAAGGCAGTTGGGGGTATTTTTAGCAGACCAGAGAATGGAGTATCTATAGAAGGTGAGAAGAGGGTTAGAGGGGCTATGATGGGCCAATTGAGGGTAAGGGGGAGTCTGTGAAGATCCATTATTGTCCCCACACACATGGCTGACTCAGTATTCAGTTTCTTTCAATGAAAGCTGTCAATTCTGCATCTCCGTTACTGGGCACTGGTGAAGCCAGATTCTGAAATCAAGCAGCTACAACAAATTCTCCCATTGGTTAAGTAAAAGGATTGTTTTATTTATTGTAACATTTCATTGAGTGGGTTGAGTTGTGGGAGGGAGCCAATAATTGATTAAGTTCCTTTCCGACATTTGTTAAACACCTTGGAATATTCTGGGAAGTTTCTCACTGTACTCCACAACGAACACTGTACATTGTGGGGCAGTTGGGCAGGGCAGGGGTTAGGTTCCAGGAGGTTTGTTAAGTGCTTCTTATTCCCATCTGTGGATGGAGTGAGGTCCCAGTTTCTAGAAGGAGCTGCCTGCTTCCTTGGGTTTCTCACTGTGGTCAGCAGCTGCAGGGAAATCTCGGACAGGTGTCAGGGGATGGAGTCCCACGTGTTCCCTGCTCCTTTCATGGAACAGGCACCTGGATAGAGCATGTTCCAATGTCTTCCTACCATGGGACAGTCCCAGTCCTGCACTTACTCAGGGGAATATCACTGCATTTCTACTGGGACAGATGGCTGAGAGAGAGGTTACTCATTTACTGAGGAATAAGAGTGGCTTAAGGCTTGCTTCTCTCTCCTAACCCAGAAGCAGTCAGCTCAACCGCAATTCCTGAGATCAGACACCTCAGCACAGAGGGAAAGAGGCTAACACTGGGCCATGCCATGAATCTCCCTGCCATTCTGACAGTTTTAATGATTCTCCACACTCAGACTTAAAAGATATCATCATTCACTCTCTCAGACTTTAGTCAAACACTGAGCACAAAAATATTGTCAACAGGCTGGACATTTCATTGACAAAATAAAAGGAATTACTAAGAATCAAAATTAATTTAAACATTTCTAAGATCACAAATAAATGAATGAGAGATTTCAGGAATAAAAAGCCAGTTTGTTGATTATGCTGTGGTCCTTTTACAGTACAGCATCCAAGGGTGTTCAAGAACAACTCCCTTAAAAATAGCTTTTTTTCAGCTAACCTACAAAACATTTCCAGTTTTCAACACCATGAATCTTTCAAAATATAACTCACCATTTACAATGAACTGTTCACAATAAAAGTCCGTTAAAAAAAACTTCAAAATTAATTGCAGCAATTGGAACTGCTTTGTGCTAAACTCTGAAACTGCTAACAAGGCCTGGCTCCCAAGACACATGAAAGGGTGAGCCTTGTTATTTGTTTCATTCTATAAATGTACTCAGCCTTCAAAAAAATAACATTAAACGCTAAGGAGGACACAGCCAGTCCTGGATTCCAATTTCTCTTCTTTTAAGAACTGGTGCTTTCGCACATACCATGTTGAGGGATGTGACTTTTTGGTGGTGAGTTTTTGAGCCAAACCAATGGCCCCAAAATACCCGTGTCACCGTAGCAGTCATGAGGATTTAACCAAAACAATAAAACTGTTGCTCTTCATGGCAACAAATGATTTTGTTGCTGTTTTGCTTTTCCTTCAATAACCAAACACGATGGCACAGGATGAGTGTTGAATCCAGTAGATACATGGGCAAAAGTTTGGGAAGCTATGGATTTGAGAACATTGGAGAGACCGATGGAGCACACATCAACTCAAAGATTTATTTGGTTTGAAGGACTGAATGATGTCTGTGTTAGGTTTGTTCCTAGTTTCACTGTGAAGACAGAAATATTACGTTGAAGCAAAAGTTGGCCTTTGCTGGTTTAATGCATCGTGTGAAATGGAAGGAAGATCTAGAGTTCACAACAAGTTAGAACGGAATGGCATTCTGGATGGAGCATGCTGCCAAACTCCAATCACAAAGCCACGATCACTTCTCCAGCTCAACGTTGATTGAAGATGCCAGTTTCGTCCCCCTTTTCTTTGTTCACAAACAAACCGCAACTCTTTCAATCATCTGTGTGTCTACGCCGACGCTTTCACACAGTGCAGGACTTGTCTGTCGGTTGCTGTGTGGTCGGTGAGCCGAGGCTGGGGGTGTTTGGGTTGGTTTTTGGAAAGACGACAGGTTTGGGCCTCAGTGCGGGAGGCTTCACCTGGGCTGCTATTTTCACAGACTTCACTGGCCTGAAGGTGCATGGCATATCCCCGGAGGAACTTGCACTCCTCTGCAGAGAGGACTCAGAGTCCTTCACGATGCGGGAATGTAGGGGGCTGGAAGGTTCAGACGTCGGAGCCACTGATGGAGACGTCTTCATGGGTTCCAGGGTGTCTAGGACCACGTCAGGGGCATGTTTCACTGTGCTCTGACGCTCCAATTCCCGGAGCTCGTTAAGGGCTGAATTCATTGTGGCCTCTATATCCTACAAAACAAAATTAGACAAACTATTAAGAAGGACAAAACCTGAAGCTGAGGGATTCACTGAGGCACTCAGACAGACATAAAATCAAACAAAAATACCAAGTTAAAAACTGAAAAAATCTGCAGATGCTGTAAATCAGAAGCAAAACTAGAAATTACTGACAAAGCTCAGCAGGCCTGGCAGCATCTGGGAAGAGAAATCAGAGCTAACGTTTCAGGACGAGTGACCATTCGTCAAACCAAAGGCCTGTTAAACAGCAGCCTGTACATTTGACCTGACTTAGGCAAGCATTCACCAATTCTGTGATGCCTGATCTCAAACACAAGCCAGGTATTTCTGTGTGTGAGCAGCTCTGATCCAACTTGACTTTTCATTTCATTAGTTCACTTCACATTCTATAATCCAACTTTATTTTAAAGCAACATTCAGGATTTATTTGATTTACCACCTTTAATAGCTTGGGCACCAACCAAGGCTACACATTCAACAGATTAACTGGCTAAATAAGAACTGCAGGTGCTGGAAATCAGAAACTAAAATAGAAATTGCTGGAAATAGCAGGTCTGGCAGCAGCTTCTGAGGAAGGGTCACCGGATCTGAAATGTTAACGCTGATTTCTCTCCACAGATGCTGCCAGACCTGCTGAGATTAACTGGCCATGTGTTTAATTTAAATGGGAACTTGTACAAAATGACGTAATAACAGCATCCACACTGAGAATAAAACAAAAACAGAAACTACTGGAAAAATTCTACAGATCTGGCAGCACCTGTGCAGACAAAGTGAACCTTCTTCATAACACCAAGAATAAAATGTGTTGGAATGTGCTAAAGATGTGAAGAACACTTTATAAATTAGTTTGTATCGTTATACATCTGTGGTAAGTGTTCCACATCTGCCACCATATACTTGGGCTGGCTATATGTAACACACTTTGATCTATGGATTCTATTTCTATATAATCTCTGGTGATTTATTCATTGCTGAACTAATGCACATGAGACAGCACTGTGGCACATTACGGGCAATTTAGCACGGCCAGTCCAGCAAGCCTGGACTGTGGGAGGAAACCGGAGCACCTGGAGGAAACCACAGGGAGAACGTGCAAACTCCACACAGACAGTCGCCCGAGGCTGGAATCGAATTTGGGTCCCTGGCGCTCTGAGGCTGCAGTGCTAACCACTGAGCCACCAGGCCATTTATAGGGGGATGGTCCGGGTGGGATGCTCTGAGGATCAGTGTGTTCTTGTTGGGCCGAAGGGCCTGTTTCCACACTGCAGAAATTCTATTTAAAAAAAGCCTCCGGATACAGTCTTAACTGAGAGTTCTACCATGCAGAATCAGTGATGCTTCTGGTCATGTGATGCTATCAAGTACCTGGCTCATCTGCATGAAGTGCTCCTTAAAGGGACATCACTCTTGAAGCAACAATATCATGTCATTCCAATTCACTTTTCCTCACCCATCCTTCCTAAGGATATTTTCACCATCAAGACTGCAGTAATTTAAACCTTAATCTTTTAGAAAGGCCTGACTTCCTGGGGAATAAGGAATGGGAAGAAAGAAGTTCACCACCCTCGAATTAGGAAGGAGATCCAGTGTGATCACTAGAAATCAGGTAGGTCAATCAGTGAGTATACCAACAGATCACAAGCTCCTGTGAATTGTCAATGGTCATATTAAAGTGAGTGGAATAACCGGTGTAAGGCAAGGTCAACAGATTTTTATTGTCAAATGATTATGTTGTCATTCCCAACACTTGGAATCAACTTATGGATCATGTTGGTATTCTGCATTCATGTATTCCCATTATACACATGACAGTGCAGTATATACTCATGTCCTGGCAGTGTTTACACAGCCATTTATTCACCATGCTACGGATCCCAGATATACACAGGACTGGGCATTGTGTTTACAAAAACAAACTCAGGATTCTGAAGGTTAAAACCAAAAAAAGTTGTTGGAGAAACTCAGCAAGTCTAGCAGCATCTTTGGAGAAAAAACAGAGTTAATATTTTGGGTCCCGTTCTGAAGAAGGGTCTTTGGTCCCAAAATGATAACTCTGCTTTCTCTCCACTGATGCTGCCAGACCTGCTCAGTTTCTCCAGCATTTTTTGTCAGTAATTACAAAGCTCAGTTATGTACAAGATCAGTTATGTACAGCATTTACAATCCCAGCCATACACAGCATGGTGCAGCATTTACAATCCCAGCCATACACAGGACAGTGCAGCATTTACAATCCCAGCCATACACAGCATGGTATAGCGTTCACAATCCCAGCTATACACAGGACAGTGCAGCATTTACAATCCCAGCCATACACAGGACAGAGCAGCATTTACAATCCCAGCCATACGCAGCATGGTATAGCGTTTACAATCCCAGCTATACACAGGACAGTGCAGCATACAATCCCAGCTATACACAGGACAGTGCAGCATACAATCCCAGCCATACACAGCATGGTGTAGCGTTTACAATCCCAGCTATACACAGGATGGTGCAGCATTTACAATCCCAGCTATACACAGGACGGTGCAGCATTTACAATCCCAGACATACACAGCATGGTATAGCGTTTACAATCCCAGCTATACACAGGACAGTGCAGCATTTACGATCCCAGCTATAATCAGGATGGAGAGAGATAATGGGAACTGCAGATGCTGGAGATTCAGGATGGTGTAGCATTTACAATCCCAGCTATACACAGGATGGTGTAGCGTTTACAATCCCAGCTATACACAGGACAGTGCAGCATTTACAATCCCAGCTATACACAGGACAGTGCAGCATTTACAATTCCAGCTATACACAGGACAGTGCAGCATTTACAATCCCAGCCATACACAGGATGGTGTAGCGTTTACAATCCCAGCTATACACAGGACAGTGCAGCATTTACAATTCCAGCTATACACAGGATGGTATCAGACATAATGGGAACTGCAGATGCTGGAGAATCCAAGATAATAAAATGTGAGGCTGGATGAACACAGCAGGCCCAGCAGCATCTCAGGTGCACAAAAGCTGACGTTTCGGGCCTAGACTCTGATGAAGGGTCTAAGCCCGAAATGTCAGCTTTTGTGCTCCTGAGATGCTGCTGGGCCTGCTGTGTTCATCCAGCCTCACATTTTATTACCTTATACACAGGATGGTGCAGCATTTACAATTCCAGCTATACACAGGATGGTGTAGCGTTTACAATCCCAGCTATACACAGGATGGTGCAGCGTTTACAATTCCAGCTATACACAGCATGGTGCAGCATTTTCAATCCCAGCTATACACAGTCTAACGCAATCTAAATGTGATTCATACAGCTGTAGTTTTTCAGACCCAGCCCCTCTCAGATCTCAGACACCTCGCATTGGGAGGACACCTTTTCCTCGTCTCCCTGCTGTGCCCTGAGTTAGGAATGAACTGGGGGAAGGGTAGATGCAAAAAAATTCAAAAATAAAAAGATCCTGAAGAAAAAGCAAATTTATGTTGAAGAGAAAAAGCTTTGTGATTCTATGCCATAACCTTCAGAGTCTGGAATGCTTTGTTGAAAACAAAAATAAACAAAACAATTATTGTGATTTCAAAAGAATTTGTGTGGGGTTTGAGGTAATGGAGGATCACATTACAATGATCCAAGGGGCCCATGGCAACACAAGGGTTTTCTAGATACCAATGATCAAAGTTAAATTCCCAATGGTCCCGGCCAATTCCTGCTGCAGTATATTGTTAACACATTGGATAGGCAAACAGCTCTACCAGTACATAGCCTCCACATTTTCCACTTTCCCCCTTCTCCTTCAGAAATTGCACACCAGGATCGGTTTGACCTAACTTCAAAGCTGATAATTCCCAAGAAATAAAGCTGACATTTCTCCTCAGCTGCACCACCCCCATCATCGTAAATCACTCAACAGTTACTCAAAGTGCCCAGACAGTAATGCTATCCTCAGGATCGTGTTCCTGCACTGAAGGCACATCAATAACAAGAACTTCTGAACATGCTGCTTTTCTCTTGTATGACAATTAGCCAAGGGTTTTCTATTCCGTAGATGTTGTGCTGTCTGCTGTATGTTGGCAGGAAATGACAAGCGAACCTTTGATTCACGGAAAGTAATTTGCAGAGGAGCGAAGGAACTGGGTCTACAGATTCACAAGTCATTACAAATAACAATGTGCACTAACAAGGCCATCGGCAGTTCAATATTTTGGTGGATAAGTGGGCAGAGGCTTGATGGAGCTTAATGAAGATTGGGAGAAATGGCTTGGCTGCAAATTCTTTTGTTAACCTTAACTAGCATAGACCAGAAATTTCAACATTGCTAAAAACGGGCACATTTTGACAAAGTTTTTTTAATCTTGTATTTATCAGGACAATTTACAACAGGTGAAATATAGGAGGAATGGTGAGTTTTTTTGCAGATGGTGCTGCAGTGGACAGCGAAGAAGGTTATCTCAGAGTACAACAGGACCTTGATCAGATGGGCCAAGGAGTGGCAGATGAGGTTTAATTGAGATGTGAGGTGTCGCATTTTGGTAAGGCAGACCAGAGCAGGACTGATACACTTAATGGTAAGGGCCTGTGGAGCATTGCTGAACAAAGAGGCCTTGGAGTACAGGCTCATATAGTTCCATGAAAGTGGAGTTGCAGGTAGACAGAATAATGAAGGCGTTTGGTATGCTTGCCTTTACTGGTCACTACACTGAGTATAGGAGTTGGGTTGTCATGTAGCAGCTGTACAGAACATTAGAATACTGTGTTCAGTTCCGGTCGGCCTGCTCTAGGAAACATGTTGTTAAACTTGAGAAGATTGCAGAAAACATTTGCAAAGATGTTGCCAAGGTTGGAAGACTTCAGCTATATGGAGAGGCTGAACAGGCTGGGGCTATATTCCCTACAGCATCAGAGTCTGAGGAGTGACTTGTAGGCTAGATGGGCTTCAGACTGGTTTCACAGGTCGGCGCAACATCGAAGGCCGAAGGGCCTGTACTGCGCTGTAATGTTCTATGTTCTATGAGGGGCATGGATAGGTTGAATAGTCGTCTTTTCCCCAGGAAAGGAGAGTCCAAAACTAGAGGCTGTAGGTTAAATGCGAGAGGGGAAAGATATAAATAGGGGCAACTTGTTTTCACGCGGAGGGGTTTTTAAAAATTCATTCACATAATGAGGACATTGCTGGCTGGGCCAGCATTTATTGCCCATCCTGAATTGTTTAGAAACAGCCAAATTGCTGTGGGTCTGGAGTCATATGTAGGCCAGAATAGGAACGGTTTAGTATGGGCCAAATGCTGGCAAATGGGACTAGATTAATTTAGGATATCTGGTTGGCATGGACGAGTTGGTCTAATGTGTCTGTTTCCATGCTGTACACCTCAACGACTGTAAGACGGTAAATGTGAATATGAAGGGGATCAACAGTTTATACTTGATGGCAATAGGGTGCTGATTGGTTGGGAACTGCTCTTCACTGGTAGCGATGTTGCCATGGAGAATGTAACATCATTTAACTGGTGTATCCTCAACGGTAACAGCTCTACCAATCAGAGTCTAGTAGCCAACCAATCAGCAACTGTGTCTCATCCAAGATAAAACATTGGGTGCATCAATGGGCCTTTTGGTGATTGGCCGTTTCGTTCCCCAAAGGACATTAGTGACGCAGATGGGTTTTTCCAACAATCAACAATGGATTCACAATCATAGCGAGTTTTGAGAAGATTTGTAGCTCATGTTGAGGTTCTGGATGTGAGTTTGCTCGGTGAGCTGGAAGGTTCGTTTTCAGACATTTCGTCACCATTCTAGGTGACATCATCAGTGAGCCTCCGATGAAGCGCTGGTGTTATGTCCCGCTTTCTATTTATCTGTTTAGGTTTCCTTGGGTTGATGATGTCATTTCCTGCATTGGTGATGTCATTTCCTGTTCTTTTTCTCAGAGGTTGGTAGATTGGCTCCAAATCAATGTGTTTGTTGATGGAGTTCCGGTTGGAATGCCATGTTTCTAGGAATTCTCGTGCATGTCTCTGTTTGGCTTGTCCTAGGATGGATGTGTTGTCCCAATCAAAGTGGTGTCCTTCCACATCTGTATGTAGGGATAGTAGTGATAGTGGGTCATATCGTTTTGTGGCTAGTTGATGTTCATGTATCCTGGTGGCTAGCTTTCTGCCTAGCAAAACGAACATCATCTACAAAATACCTTGCAAGAACTGTGACAAACACTACATTGGACAAACAGGCAGAAAGCTAGACACCAGGATACGTGAACATCAACTAGCCACAAAACGACATGACCCACTATCACTAGTATCCTTACATACAGATGAGGAAGGACACCACTTTGATTGGGACAACACATCCATCCTAGGACAAGCCAAACAGAGACACGCACGAGAATTCCTAGAAGCATGGCATTCCAACCGGAACTCCATCAACAAACACATTGATTTGGAGCCAATCTACCATCCCCTGAGAAAAAGAACAGGAAATGACATCACCAAATGCAGGAAATGACATCACCAACCCAAAGAAACCTAAACAGATAAATAGAAAGCGGGACATAACACCAGCGCTTCATCGGAGGCTCACTGATGATGTTACCTAGAATGGTGACGAAACGTCTGAAAACTAACCTTCCAGCTCAGCGAGCAAACTCACATCCATTCACAGTCATCATTAGATTGCAAACGCCAGATATTTATTGAATTCAAATTCCACCATCTGCAGGATTCAAACCCAGGTTTACAGAACATTATCTGGATCTCTGGATTAACAGTCCAGCTAAAATACCACTAGGCCATTGCCTCCCTGGTTAACTTATTGGTGTTTGTAAAATGCTGGGATGGGGGTAAGCAATGCATGGTCCTTTTAAAAGAGGATCTGCCTTTTCTATGCGTAGAGATTGGGAAAGGATGTCTGTGGCAGCAGCTTATGGATTTGCAGGTGTACAGAGCACCTGAATTAAAACATTTGCATCAAAAGCCTGTAGAGTTTATAGGCCAAGCAGCTTTTTTTTTTAAATCAAGACAACAAATTTGGAATTTAGCCAGTCATTTTGAACCAGGTACTTAAATCCCAAAAAAAATTAAATTTAAATCTGATGATTTTGACAACATAGGATCAATCCTATTGTAAGAAATATTGATATATCATCAAGGGTATGAAAGAAGGGATGGGAGAAAGAAAGAAGAAAGACAGGAGAGCGAACTGCCATCTGCAAGAGTTAACAGCTCTCTGCTCTCGAGAGAATCTCTAGCTCTTAGTCATCTCTAAGTTTTAGAGAAAGCAGCATCTAAATCTAAAGATACCTACGGCACAACTAATTAATATTCTTGACAGGACATTCAACGGAGAAGGCATTCCTGACAGAAGATTCAACAGAGAAGGCATAGAACATTCTGGAAGACACATAACCTGGCTCTAATTTCAAGAGACTATATTCTACTTTATTTAAATTTTATTTTACATAAGTAGAACTTGTATTTATTGGAATAGCATATCATAAGTATCTTGTTTCATTTGGAAACAGTATTTAGAAGGGGTTTATTCGCTTTGTTAATAGTTTAGTTAATTTGTTCACTGTCAGAGTTAGATAAATAAATTGTTATTTGTTGACTGTAAAGTGATCGTCAGGGGTTTATTTTACTTGACCACTATTAGTTGCTGAAAAAACAGATTCCCCCCTTGATCATGACCCCACTCCCGAGCACCAAAGCATTATCTCCAATACCATCCATGACCTCATCACCTCAGGAGGCCTCCCACCCACAGCCTCCAACCTTATTGTTCCCCAACCCCGAACGGCCCGTTTCTATCTCCTTCCCAAAATCCACAAACCTGCCTGCCCTGGTCGACCCATTGTCTCAGCCTGTTCCTGTCCCACTAAACTCATCTCCACCTATCTGGACTCCATTTTCTCCCCTTTGGTCCAGGAACTCCCTACCTACATCTGTGACACCACCCACACCCTCCACCTCCTCCAGGACTTCCAATTCCCTGGCCCCCAACACCTCATTTTCACCATGGACGTCCAGTCCCTATACACCTGTATTCCTCATGCAGATGCCCTCAAGGGCCTCCACTTCTTCCTGTCCTGCAGGCCCGACCAGTCCCCCTCCACCGACACCCACATCTGCCCAGCCAAACTCGTCCTCACCCTCAACAACTTCTCTTTCGATTCCTCCCACTTCCTACAAAGGGGGTGGCCATGGGTACCCGCATGCGCCCAAGCTATGCCTGCCTCTTTGTAGGTTACGTGGAACAGTCCCTCTTCCACACCTACACAGGCCCCAAACCCCACCTCTTCCTCCGTTACATTGATGAATGTATCGGCACCGCCTCTTACTCCCCAGAGGAGCTCGAACAGTTCATCTACTTCACCAACACCTTCCACCCCAACTGCCAGTTCACCTGGGCCATCTCCAACACATCCCTCACCTTGCAGGACCTCTTCAGTCTCCATCTCAGGTAACCAGCTAGATACTGATGTCCATTTCAAGCCCACCGACTCCCACAGCTACCTAGAATACACCTCCTCCCACCCAACCTCCTGCAAAAATTAAATCCCTTATTCCCAACTCCTCCGCCTCCGCTGCATCTGCTCCAAGGATGAGGCATTCCACTCCCGCACATCCCAGATGTCCACATTCTTCAAGGACCGCAACTTTCCCCCCGCAGTGGTCGAGCACACCCTTGACCGCGTCTCCCGCATTTCCTGCAACACATCCCTCACACCCCGCCCCCGCAATAACCACCCTAAGAGAATCCCCCTCATCCTCACATACCACCCCACCAACCTCCGGATACAACGCATCATCCTCCGACACTTCCGCCATCTACAATCCGACCCCACCACCCAAGCCATTTTTCCATCCCCACCCCTGTCTGCCTTCCGGAGAGACCACTCTCTCTGTGACTCCCTTGTCCGCTCCACACTGCCCTCCAACCCCACCACACCCGGCACCTTCCCCTGCAACCACAGGAAATGCTACACTTGCCCCCACACCTCCTCCCTCACCCCCATCCCAGGCCCCAAGATGACTTTCCATATTAAGCAGAGGTTCACCTGCACATCTGCCAATGTGGTATACTGCATCCACTGTACCCGGTGTGGCTTCCTCTACATTGCGGAAACCAAGCGGAGGCTTGGGGACCGCTTTGCAGAACACCTCCGCTCGGTTTGCAATAAACAACTGCACCTCCCAGTCGCGAACCATTTTAACTCCCCCTCCCATTTCTCAGACGACATGTCCATCATGGGCCTCCTGCAGTGCCAAAATGATGGCACCTGAAGGTTGCAGGAACAGCAACTCATATTCTGCTTGGGAACCCTGCAGCCCAATGGTATCAATGTGGACTGCACAAGCTTCAAAACCTCCCCTTCCCCCACTGCATCCCAAAACCAGCCCAGCCGGTCCCCGCCTCCCTAACCTGTTCTTCCTCTCATCTATCCCTTCCTCCCACCTCAAGCCGCACCTCCATCTCCTACCTACTAACCTCATCCCGCCTCCTTGCCCTGTCCGTCTTCCCTGGACTGACCTATCCCCTCCCTACCTCCCCACCTATACTCTCCTCTCCACCTATCTTCTTTTCTCTCCATCTTCGGTCCGCCTCCCTCTCTCTCCCTATTTATTCCAGAACCCTCTCCCCATCCCCCTCTCTGATGAAGGGTCTAAGCCCGAAACGTCAGCTTTTGTGCTCCTGAGATGCTGCTAGGCCTGCTGTGTTCATCCAGCTTCACACTTTGTTATCTCTTCCCCCCTTCTCACACTCCTTTTATGAGATCGCAGGGGGAGACGCTCCTCTGTGGGTGCTCCATTCTTTCAGTTTTAGCTATCAGAGGAGGTATCCACTTTATAACACTTTGTCTTGAAAAGAATTGAACATAAGGGTCAAATCATTGCAGATTCTGGAATCTGTACTGAAAACAAAAAAATGCTGGAAATCACTGCGTCAGGCAGCATTCATGAAGAGAGAGCAAGCTAATGTTTTGATTCTAGATGAAGAGCCCTGATGAAGAGTCATCTAGAGTTGAAACATTAGCTTGTTGTCTCGACGTGGATGCTGCTTGACACACTGTATTCTCCAGCAAGTTTTTTGTCATAAAAGTAGGGATATTGGACTTCGGTTACACAGGGCATTGGAGAGACCTTGTCTCGAATACTGTGCGCAGGTTTTAGTCTCCTTGATTAAGGATCCAACTACATTGGAGGAATGTTACCAGATTGATGCCAGAATGAGTGGACTGTCCTTGATGGACAGGCTGGGCTTGTATCTACTAGACTTGAGAAAAGTGAGGAGTGATTGAAGTGTTCAAGATCCTGAATGGTCTCGACAAGGTGGCTGTGGAAAGGATATTTCCTTTTGTGGGCATGTCCAGAATGAGGGGACACTGTTTAAAATCAGGGGTGACCCTCTTGGAATAGAGATTTTTTTTCCCTAAAAGTTGTGCGAATTTGGAACTGTCTGCTTCAGGAGGCTGTGGTGGTGGCTGGGGTTGGGGGTGGGAATTAGTTATTGAATACTGTGAAGGTGGAGACAGAGAGATTTCCTTGCCTGAGAAGCATCGAAGGGTTATCAGAAAGAGGTGGGAACAGAGAACTCAAAACACAGCAGGTCAGCCATGATCTGACTGAACAGTGAAGCACATTTAAAGGGCTGAATGGCCTGTGCTTCATAAGTGGACAATGATTGTTACAGTAACTGGTAAAGCTCAGTGAGTCCCTATAAGCCTCACCATATCCTTGTATTTCTGGATACACAGAGTGAAGATAGAGGCCAGCCAGCTTTGTGGGAGGCAGCTGAAGGAAAGGAGGATGGTACCTGGGCGATTGACTCCGGATCCAGGGGTTTATGGTTGCTGAAGCTCTTGGACCTTCCTGCTGCCATCGCCTTGCGGACCTGTGGGCTGTCGACCCTATTGGCTGAGGGTCGACGGGTAACCGCGTTCAGGCCCCCATGCGCCATCGCTGGCCGTTTTTCCGCTGTCTCTTTGTTGCAGTTTGGGGTTACCTGGGCAGAGCTCCGGGGACTGGCTGAGGTTTGTGGTTCTCTGTCTGTAGGAGCTGACACAAGCCCATGGCCAGCAACGCCAGGTCCTTCAGTGGATCGGAAAGAGCGGCGCACACTGCTAGCCTCGGCCTTCTTCTTCTGCCTGAGTCAATAATCCAAAGGTACAATTTACAACCAGAGAACAGTACTGCATTGGAGACCATTCAGCTTGCGCTTACACTTAGAATCATAGAACCCCAGCAGTGAAGAAACAGGCCATTCAGCCCATCAAGTCACACTGACACCCAGAACCACATCTCCATCTCATCTCTGTAACCCTGAATTTCCTATGGCTAATCTACATGGCCTGCACATCCCTGGATGCCATGGACAACACAGCATGGCTAATCCAGCTAACCCATACATCTTTGGACTGTGGGAGGAAACCAGAGGACCCAGAGGAAACCCATATAGACACAGGGAGAACATGCAAACTGTACACTGACACAGGCTGGAATTGAACCTGGGTCCTTGGCAATGAAGTCACCGCGCCACCAACTTCCAAACAGCTCTTTAATTAATCCCACACTTGGACTCTTTACCCGAAGCTCTGTGATTCCTCAGCTCCTGCTAGTATTTATCTAACCAGCAATCTACAATTGTTTGTAACTATCACAAGCACCAATTAATCAGTGCAAATTAATCTCCAAGTAAAATCCTCTAGGTTAATCATCACTGGACACAGCCCTGAACAGCATTTTGAAAATCGTGCAACTCATTTAGGACCAATTTCTAGTTTGGCTGAGAACACTTACAGAGCCACTGGATTTGCTCCTGCTGTAGACAAGCCAGAGTACAGAGCATTCCCCTTTGAAAAGGCAAACTCTCTCTCCATTTTCACATCTTGTGTTCCCATTTTCAGACAGTGACTAGTTTCTGACCTGTTCAAGTTCGCTAAGTAGATATCAGCAACATGTCCCGTTGGTGAACTGATGCTGCCTTTACACAGCGGCTGTTCCACTGGGGGAGGGGCACTGCTCGGCTCAACATCATCCTTTGGGCTCAACTGGTCAGAGAATGTGTCGTCACTGAGTGAGAGAGCAAGTGTGGGGTTTGAGGGAGGGGTAGGAGAGAGAGAGGAAGGAGAAGAAAAGGAGAAGGGGGAACAGAAAATAGAAGATGTGCATGAGGAAGGGAGGAATGAGCGTGCAAGTGAGAGTTTGGGTGAGCAGAGAACATGTGGTTAGTGACAGAGAAAAAGAGAGAGAGATAAATGTATATGTTATTGCACGTAAACGTAAAACACATCAATTTAGAAGTACATTGAACATAAAGTATAAAAACAACTGAAATGATTTTCTA
Organism: Stegostoma tigrinum; assembly: GCF_030684315.1. NCBI lineage: Eukaryota > Metazoa > Chordata > Chondrichthyes > Orectolobiformes > Stegostomatidae > Stegostoma > Stegostoma tigrinum. Next base: position 2,812,301 of record NC_081374.1, on the reverse strand, counting down.
ACAAGCCATGGGTTTGGGTAATTAAATGTCTTACTCCATCAGAGGGTTGTTAGTACTCAATGAAACTCCTCATGGGAACTCCCTTCAAACTGAGATACAAATGCCCCCCCACCCACAAGTACACCTCCAGAGCTGCTGGCAAATCAGAGGCCAGAAACTCTTGTGCTCAGCAGTGCCAATTAAGGAGGCAGTGGCTGCTGTGGGAATTACAGCCCCAGGGAGGGCCAGGCTCACGGAGAATGGATCAGGCTGAAGGTAGCCGATGGCAGGAGGAATCTCATGTGTTGGAGGCTGCCAAGGTGGTGTTGTATAGTGGGTTTGGCGCAAGGGTGGGTGAGGGTGAAGGCGCCACCTCAGAGCTCGATGCCAAGTACCTCTCAGTGCCTATGAATGAAGGTCATGCCCAGCAATAACTGCCCATTTAAGGACATCAATTGGATGTTCCCATCTCTGCCTACCATGATAAACATCAGGTAGAATGAGAGAGGCAAGTTAGAGAAAAGGGTGGACAGGAGGCAAATGCACTAAATGTGGATAACTAAATGTGGCAAAACATTGTAAGAGGCAAGAGTAGGAGGGGAAATGAGCGGGCAACAGAAAGAGACTGTAAGCTTTGGAATGATCAAAGGGTTCAATTACAAAATGTTGTGCAAGTGTGAGCATAGAGATGATTGGTTGGTGGTAGGAGACAGAGGATGTTGGTGAAGGGCTGTTTTTCAGGCAGGAGGTCTGTAACCAGCAGTATTCTGCAGGGATCTGTACTGGGTCCATTTTTGTTTGTCATTTATATAAACTATTTGGATGAGGATACAGGAGGCATGGTTATCAAGTTTGCAGATCACACCAAAATTGATGGTATAGTGGACAGTGAAGAACATTATGCAAGATTACAAAGAGATCTTGATCTATTGGGTCAATGGGCTGAGGAGTGGCAGATGGAGTTTAATTTCGATAAATGTGAGGTATTGCATTTTGGTAAAACAAAAAAGGACAGGACTTATACAATTAAGGGCCCTGGGTAGTCTTATGGAACAGACAGACCTAGGGATTTAGGTACATAATTCTTTGAAATTTGGCCACAGGTAAAGAGGCTGGTTAAGAAGGAGATGTGAGGTCAAAGTTTTTTACACAGCGAGTGGTAGGAGTCTGGAATGTGCTACCGAGGTGATGGTGGAGGCAGATAAAATAGGGGCATTTAAGGGACTTTTAGATAAGCAAATGAACATGCAAGGGATGTAAGGATATGGACCAAGGGCAGGGAAAAGGGATTAGTTTAATTTGGATCATGTTCAGCATGATATCACGGACTGAAGGGCCTGTTCATGTGCTGTGTTCTATGTTGAGCTTGTACAGGATATTGGTCAAACCTCCTCTGAAGTGCTGTGTACAGTTCTGGTCACCCTGCTACAGGAAGGATATTATTAAATTGGAGGTGGGTTCAGAAAAGATTTACCAAGACGTTGCCGAGAATGGAGGGTTTGAGTTATAAAAATGGGCTAGGACTTTTTTCACTGGAGTGTAGGAAATTGAGCGGTGGCCATGTAGAGGTTTATAAAATCATGAGGGCCATACATAAGGTGACTAGCAAGAGTCTTTTCCCAACGTTGGGGCTGTTCAAAACTATGGGGCACATTTCTTACACAGAAAGTGGCTATTGTGTAGAATGAACTGCCAGACGGTGGATGCAGGTACAGTTACAATATTTAAAAGACATTTGGGTAAGTACATGAATAGGTAAGGTTTGGAGGGATATGGGCAGGTGGCACAAGTTTGGCAACATGGTCAACATGGACCAGTTGGACCGAAGGGTCTGTTTCCATGGTGTGTGACTCTATGACTCTACTTAAAGACAACATATCTGGGTTTGTTTAACAGGAGCACGAAATACGAGAGGGATGGCTAATTTATGCACAATGCCAGGCATTACATGCAGCTTTGGAGAGGTCATTATAAAAAGGTCATCAAAACATAGCACAGATTCACCAGGATGCTGCCAATGCTGATAGGTGTGCAGGATCTTCAGACAAAAGCTCTGTATCCAGTGAAGTGCTTGTTTTACTTGCCACCTGTCAGCCCATTCTGGTAACTTGCCCAAAGCAGAGAAGTTTAACAGAAGATTTGACAAATTGTTTTCAAATCTTAAAGAGATGTGGTACAAAGTTTAGGAAAAGTTGTGGTTGTGGAGTCAATACACAGAGAATAGGGAGTTTGACTTTCTGTTTAAGAGGTCTGTTTCAGTCTGCAACGTGTTATCATAGGCAGTGGATGAACAGACCACAACACCTTGTCTGGGAAACAGGAAAGAATATTTGTATCAGAGAATGATGCGAGGTCATGGGGAGAAAACTAGGCTTTCAATTGTTTGGATTGGGTAAGTGGTCTCTTCCTGTGTTGTCGTTTCCGTAATGGTTCCATGGTCAAACCCAGAGATTTGGTGCTCTGTCACACATCTGTCATGATTTTAATGAAAACTTACGTGTCCTGGACCACAATGTATTGATGTGGGACAAGTCCGTCTATTCCATTATGCCGACCCTCCCACCAATCCTCAGAAGCTCGGTGATAGAGCAGAAGGCTCGCGCCTTTCTTAAAGGAGAGCTCCCGAGCTGTGCGTCCAGTGTAATCAAACTTTGCAATGGCTTCTATCGGCTCACCTTCTGCAAAGGGAAGAGAAAGTAAAGGTTTATTTCCATTTGGAACATCTCTTGCAATGAAAGTCCCAACCATTTCACCTCCTGCTGGCCAGAGTCCCTCATATCCCAGTACCTTCCTATCAATTCCTTTAGCACAATCTCAAACATAGTGGAGCCCTGATCGAAGACAAGCCAATGCCCATTTAGATGCATTGTATAGAGTGGACAGAACTGAATGGCACTGAGGGGAACTCTGCCTAATGTGACTCTCTAAGTGCACAGCCTGAGCTTCATTGGGAGAGACCCCAGCAGAGGTAAACCTGAAAGTGAACCAGAGACCTCCCTGATCTCTGTTTACGTGCCAATGAGTGAGCCAGCAACTGGTTGGGGGTGTGTGGGACTGTTGTTTGAAACAGTATTGATAGGTAGTCCTATCACTGGACTCTATACCCAACCTCCTCCTTCCATTGACCCTCCTGGCTTTCACTGTGTACAGCCTGAAGCTGTTTTCCCCATTGTGATTCCATTTTGGGGCTCAGTGCAGTTTAGGAATGGTGCTGGAGAAGCCTGACAGTACGGGGTCCAGGCCTCAGAGTTAGTGACTGCAAAATTTCAGCTTAACCCCCGCCTTGAGGAGTTGACCCCCTCCCGCACTTCGGGAGACACTGACCTCAAGGATTATTTTCAGAAATAATCACAATTACCTCCGTTTGAGGAGGAAGAGTTTGAACCAACCTATTCCAATAGGAAATGGATACAAATATCTCAGCTGTTGTTAATTTCAGTGGAAGGTAAAAGGGATGCTGCTTCAGTCCATTCTTGGGAATTCCAGTGATTTTTAATTCCATTCTCTACTGACTTTGATCATTCCCTAAGTGTTACTGGGTGAGAATTCTGGAACTCACATGCTGTGTGTCTACCTCAATGGAGGGACTGTGGGGGGATCAAGGCGATGATTACCCACCACTTTCACAAGCAGCATTGAGAAAACATCAAAAATTGGAGATTGCTTCATCATTCAATTCGATCATAGCTGATCATCCAACTCAGTCCCCTCATCCAACTTTACCTAATCTTTGATTCCTTCAGCCCTAAGAACTATATCTAACTCCGAGGTCACACAACACTAGGTTATAGTCCAACAGGTTTATTTGAAATCACAAACTGCTCCTTTGTCCATCCCAGTCCGACACCAGCACCGTCACGTTATAATCTAACGCTTCGAAAACATTCCATGTTTTGCCTCCACCACTTCTGTGGCAGAGATATGCAAGATCTGAAACAGCTTTTGTTGGTGCCTTGGTCACAGCTCTAGATGAAGAGCATGTGGAGGTGTTACGGAGGCAGGAATAAGGAACTGAGTGCTGATGACACAAGAGAATACTAGTGACTCTGTGTTACTGTGTGGGCTGTCAGCTACAAATGATGGTTTGTTTTGCCAAGTTCAAGAGTCCAGTCCATACATTCCTGACTCTGTAATCATTCTGGCACAGTGTTGCACATTACAGCATACATCAGAACATGGGGAGGGCTGTGCACTCATCTCACTTTGTTTTTAGCTGCACTCAATCCATTGGCCAGACTTTCCCCGGGATTGAAGTCAATGAAACAATGACAGTTCAGGGAAAGCCACATGTGTGTAAAAGCTATGTGAGTAGCGCAGTGCTGACTGAGTACTGAGGAAGCCCCTCACTGAAAGCCTGGATCTTGCCAGCATTGGTTTTCCTGCCAATCTCTCCTCCATTGATGGGTTGCAGCCGTTATCCCCCACTGTCTGGTTTCAGTAGCTACCTTCATGTGTGACTCAAAAACTCTTGTCCTGGGTCAACATCAATCATTCAGCCAACATCAGTGAGGATCAGCTGATCTGGTGGTTTACTTTTTGTCGCTTTATTTATTTGTCACACGTACTAAGTATTGGAATATGTAAGTACAGCAAAAAGTGCACAAAACAAAAACCAGAGTTAAAAGATCTAACAGACCAAAAGATAACCATGAAAAAAATGTCCAGATCTCAGAGTCCCAAGTCACATCTCCACAATGGTGTCGGCACGACTGAAGGACAGTAACTAGTCAGATTCCAATTCTCATCATCCTGCTACAGCAAGACTGAGATTTCCTGATTTACCAAACCACTGCTTCTGGGATCTTGCTGTGCAGTTACTGGCTGCTGCATTCTCTACATTATAACCATGGTTACTCTTACAAAGTGCTTCATTGTCTTGGTAGATCCTAAGAGTGATTTTTATTGATATTTTTTAATTATTTTGCATTTTTAAAAATTGAGACAATGGACACTCTGTACACATCCAACACAAAAAGCAATCATCCAAGATCTACTGCTGCCTTTGTCATCTGAGCAGAGGCTCCTGGCCAAAAATGACAGCACGGGCTGTAGGGGCAAGGGTCACAGACCATGGACAGTTTCTCTGGATAAACAAGAAACTATTTAGGACTGAGATAAGGAGAAATTTCTTCTCTCAGAGGCTGATACCATTTTGGAATTCTCTACTCTGTGGAGGCTCCGTCATTGAAAATTTTCAAGCAGAAATGGATAGATTTCCATCAAACACCTAGAGCTACGGAGATAATGCAGGAAAATGATATTGAAACAAATCAACCATCATCTCAATGAATGATAGGATGGATTCAAAGGGCTGAATGGCCTCCCCCTCTCCTGTTTTGTATGAACTTGTGAAGGGAGTAGAAACACCAGATGGTCTCTTCCTTCCCCAGCACAAGGGCTGTACTCAATCTCCACACTCTTAACTTCACCCCCTGAATGGGACCCAGTGAACTGAATGACTGGACATGAGAACCTCCTCTCTGTGCAGCTCCACCCCTGTTTGAATGGTCCCCCCAACCCTGCTCCTGAATATCAGTATCATGCAGCGCTGAACCTCTGCAGCTCTCAGGTCACAGACACCTAGAAAGGGATTAGGGTCAGGGTTAGGATCCTTCAAAGCTGGTGTCTTTTTGTTCTTATAAAAACCAGAATGAGCTGTACAGTCAATGCTGGCCCACTGCATTCTCAAAGGAACACTCAGTAAACATACACAGTCAGGCGTAATTACGGCTTTCACTCCCAGAGATGAGGAGCTTGTCTTATGAAGATCGATTGAGCAGTTTAGGCCAATACTGTCTGGAGTTTAGAAGGATGAGAGGAGATCTAATTGAGGTGTATAAAATGTTAAAGAGGGACTGACAAAGTAACTGCAGAGAGGATGTTTTCTCTTGAGGAATAATCTAGAATGAGAGGTCATCATTTTAAGAAAAGGGACAGATTGAAAACAGAGGTGAGGAGGAATCAATTCTCCCAAAGGGTGATGAATCTGTGGAAATCACTCCCCCAAAGTGCGATTGAAACTGGGACATTGAGTAAATTCAAGGAGGAAATAGATTTGTAATTAGTAATGGATTGAAGGGTTATGGAAGGCAGGAAGGAAAGTGGGGTTGAGGCCGAGATGAGATCAGCCACGATTGTATTAAATGGCAGAACAGGCTCGAGGGGTTGAACGGCCTCCTCCTGCTCCTAGTTCTGATGTTCTTATACAATGCAGGGAAATAGAAGGTCAACTGTGACAAGCATCCAAAAGATGGAGCAAAATGAGAGTTTTAATGATAAGTTTTTATTTAGTTTTGGATGTAGATGTTTTGGGGGATGGTGTGGAATCTAAACCTGTGGTCTCTGGTGGGAAACTGGAAGGATCAGATGTCTTTAAACATGGTCCCTCTTTACATTCCACTTAATCAACAGCAGCTGAGCCTCAGTTGCAGCAGATCCTTGGTCAGATTGTGTTAAAATCAGTGAGAACTTCACCCACATTCCCATTGTTCTTTACACCACAGTTAGGAAAGGGTCAAGTCCGCTCTTGTTGCCCAGCTAACACTCAGTGTCGCCACACGCACATTTTCACATACACATACCCCTGCTGCCAACTGATGGAGCTAGACAATAGGGAGTGGAACAAGGCTTATTACACTAACTCATTCTCCAGCAGAGGAACTAAAGAACACAAACCACGTTGTAGGAAGGTGACCCTTTCCTTCAGGGCAGGTCAACTAGATGAAAAATAGCCTTGTTCGTGCTGTTAAACTGCACGTCAGAACATCACAAGGCTCTCAGTGTAGCGTAACAGAGCAATCAGAGCGACCTAAAGAATCACAGACAGTCTGAAGCACACAGTCTCAGCCTGATTCACACATGCCTTGCTTATGCACGTGATGTATCCACACACTCCTCCAACAGAGCCTAGGTACTGAGTGCCAAGAGCAGGAAGGATCGAGACAGGAATTCCAACTATTCCCCGCAGATTTCACCCAGAAGAAATGTCTAATTCTGAAACCACTACGGCTTTAGTAAAGTAAAACGGAAACAGCTTTGAAGGTTCGGATCACACCCCACCCCCCCCCACCCCAAACAACTCAATGTCTGTGGCAGGACAGCTGCGGCTCAGTGTGATACTGAACATTCTCAGCTCCTCCTGTAACAGAGCCGCTCGGCCAAGTTGTGCAGGAGGCTCTGGGGGATGGGGTAAGTTGAGCTCTGCAGCAACCCTTCGAGTACAACAATCTGCATTTATATAGCACCTTTTGTGACATCAAAAGACACGAAAGAGGCGGAAACCAAACACAATTTAGCACCAAGTTACAAACAGAGATATTAGATGTGAGTTTGCTCGCTGAGCTGGAAGGTTAGTTTTCAGACGTTTTGTCACCATTCTAGGTAACATCATCAGTGAGCCTCTGACGAAGCGCTGGTGTTATGTCCCGCTTTCTATTTATCTGGTTAGGTTTCCTTGGGTTGGTGATGTCATTTCCTGCAAAACACTACATTGGACAAACTGGCAGAAAGCTAGCCACCAGGATACATGAACATCAACTAGCCACAAAACGACATGACACACTATCACTAGTATCCTTACATACAGATGAGGAAGGACGCCACTTTGAATGGGACAACACATCCATCCTAGGACAAGCCAAACAGAGACATGCACGAGAATTCCTAGAATCATGGCATTCCAACCGGAACTCCATCAAAAAAAACACATTGATTTGGAGCCAATCTACCATCCCCTGAGAAAAAGAACAGGAAATGACATCACCAAATGCAGGAAATGACATCACCAACCCAAAGAAACCTAAACAGATAAATAGAAAGCGGGACATAACACCAGCGCTTCGTCGGAGCCTCACTGATGATGTTACCTAGAATGGTGATGAAACGTCTGAAAACTAACCTTCCAGCTCAGCGAGCAAACTCACATCCAGAACCTCAACCTGAGCTACAAATCTTCTCAAAACTCGCTAGAGATATTAGAACAGGTGACCTAAAGCAAGGGCAAATGTGCTCGGTTTAAAAGGGTGACTTGAAGGAAAAGCACATAAGTCAGGTTCTAAGAAAGAATTACGGAGCTTTGAGCTCAGGCAAATGAAGAGACAGCTATCAGGAGATGATGTGGGTTGTGAGACTGTGGAATTCCTTTCCCCAGAGAGGCATAGAGGCAGGTCACAGCACAGAAAAAGACTCTTCGGTCCCACTTGCCTGTGCTGACCAGACATTCCAATCTGATCTAGACTCATTTGTCAGCATTTGGCCCATATCCCTAAACCCTTTCTCTTCATGTACCCATCAATGTTGTAATTGTGAGATAACAAGGTGTAGAGCTGGATGAACACAGCAGGCCAAGCAGCATCAGAGGAGCAGGAAAGCTGACGTTTCGGGCCTAAACTCTTCTTCAGAAGAACGGTCCAGACCCGAAACGTCAGCTTTCCTGCTCCTCTGATGCTGCTTGGCCTGCTATGTTCAACCAGCTCTACACCTTGTTATCGCAAATTCTCCAGCATCTGCAGTTCCTACTATCTTTGAAACATGTTGTAATTGCACTCACTTCGATCACTTTCGCTGGCAGCTCACTCCTTACACATCCCACCCTCTGCGTGAAAAATTACCTCTCAGGTCCCTTTTAAATCTTTTCTCTCTTACCTTAAGCCTGTGCCTTCCTAGTTCCCTCACCTCGGGAAGAAGACCTTGGTTATTTGCCCTATCTGTGCCCCTCATGATTTTATATGAAATATCGCTAAGGTTGTGGTTGATTCATAATTAACGAGGAGTCAAAGGGTATTGGAGATGGGCAGGAATGTGCCATTAAGGCCACAAACAGAGCAGCTATGTTCTGACTGAACAGGGGGGCAGCTCAAGGGCAGAGGCCAAGGGGGTGACCTTATAGAGGTTTATAAAATCATGAGGGGCATGGTTAGGGTGAATAGCCAAGGTCTTTTCCCCCAGGTATGGGAGTCCAAAACTAGAGGGCACATGTTTAAGATGAGAGGGGGAAGGTTTAAAAGGGAACTAAGGGACAATTTTTTCACACAGAGGGTGGTGCATGTATGGAATGAGCTGCCAGAAGATGTGTTGTACGCTGGTACAATTACAACATTTAAAAGGCATCGGGATGGGTACATGAATAGGAAGGGGTTAGAGAGATATCAACCAAATGCTGGTAAATGGGACTAGATTAATTTAGGATATTTAGGATTAATTTAGGGGTGGCACTGCTGCCTCAAAGTGCCAGGGGCCTGGGTTCAATTCCACTCTCAGGCGACTGTCTGTGTGGAGTTTGCACATTCTCCCTGTGTCTGCGTGCGTTTCCTTCGGGTGCTCTGGTTTCCTCCCACAGTCTAAAGATATGCAGGTTAGGTGGATTGGCCCTGCTAAATTGCTCACAGTGTTCAGGGGTTGTGCAGATTAGGTGAGTTATAGGGGGATAAATCTGGGCAGGATGCTCGTTAGGCCAAAGGGCCTGTTGCCACACTGTAGGGATTCTATGATATCTGGTCAGCATGGGCAAGTTGGACAGATTTTTAGACAAGAAATGAATCAAGGGTTATGGAGACAGGCAAGGAAGTGGAATTGAGGATTATCAGATTAATTGTGAATTCACTGAATGTCAGAATAGAGTTGATGGACTGAATGGTCTCGTTCTGCTCCTTTGCCTTATGGTCCCTGCTTCTTTCTTATTGTCATCTTCTCTCTGACTCTGGACTGGGCTGGACTGTCCCTGATGTTGCGCTCTTTAGGTTGGCGCATCTCAATTTAAGAATGATTTCCCGAGAAATGCCCTTTTCCCCTTTCATGTATGAACTGATCGTCACTGAACCAAGAGCTCTCTACAAGAAGCTCAAGGCTGGGGCAGTGGAAGACCTAAGTGACATCGCAGGTGGTTATGTAAGGAACCTGTGCTCCCAGCTCACTTAAAATTACAATTGCACAGTCTCAATTCCTGGAGGTGTACTCCGCACAGAGCAACTATGCCTATAGCTGGATACATGGAGACAAACACCTGGCTTGCTCAGGAAGCTGATAAAGCTCAGGACATTGTACCATTTCACAGCCACAGGTTCTGAGGCTGCATCACCATTGTCCAATGCCATCTCTGCCTTTTTACCTGTTACCCGTCTCCCAGCATCAGTACACAAACCTGTAACTTCTGCTGAGATTTCCCACCCTGGGATACTGGAGGGGTGCTGTACTAGAGGTACTGTCTCATTGCAGGAAACTAGGTTAAACATTGAAATGTAAACACAAGTCATTCCCTGTGAGTGGAGCAGCCTGAACCCATTGCCCTCAGGTTCTTGGCTCAGTTTCACTGAAAGGTTTAATCTAATGGCAACTGATTTGCACACACTCCTCACTTAAAGCAGCAATAAACTCTTCCTGACAGCACACCTTTGAAGATTTTCCCCTTTGTTTTTGTCGATATTTAGAAGTTGTCTTCAGTGGGTAAATGGCCTCTATTTAATTTCATGTGCTTCTCATGTGGGTCATTATTTTAAACTTCCCCACCTAATTGTGAATCACACCCCCTTCAAAAAAATTCAAAAGAATGATTCGGGGTCACAGTAATGTAAGTAACAGGGAGCCATTCAGCCCATCAACCTTCTCTGCTATTTAAATCTGATCACGGTTGTTCTATACCCCATTCCACTGATCTGTATCCTACAGAACCTGGTGTTAAGAAAAGTTAATTATCTCAGTTTTCACTTGATCCTGGCACCTCTGATCTTTTAGAGGCTGCAAAGGGGAGACAGTGACTTGAGTTCTTTTACCACTTCAGTTCTGCTCTTTTACAGATAAAACCCATATCAAACATGCAGGCTCACAGACCGGGAAATTCTCTCAGATAATCTCCTGCTTTCAGGAACATTGGCAGGAAAAGTGGGAGCCGATTCCAAGAATTTCTGACAATCACACCTGATGTCCTTCTCATTGGCTTCCACTGGCTACACAACTCCAATAACTCCTCGCTCCGGATCGCCACGCTCACATCGGAAGTTTCCCCTGCAGGAAATGTGGGGAGCAGTGGGATTTGTTCCAGGCTATCAGCAAAGACACGATGGGCCAAATGGTCTCTCGTAAGGTGACTGTCGTGTGTGGGTTGGGCCAGTGGACAGTGAACTGCTTGATGGATGTGGGTAAGTCATACATTGGGTTCATGTACAGAATAAGGAGATCATTGAACTGCATCACGCACAGCAGCTATATAAATAAGTGCAGGCCGTGAGACTGACTAACTCCTTGCATCATTGCCAGAACCTGCAGTTTATTTAGGTTTATAAATGGCATGCAGTCTGTTCCCTCAGTTGCAATGAAACTGGTGCTAAGCAGAAAGGAGAGTGAAGTAAAATTTACCAAACTCGCAGATATTCACACAGTGTCTCTGTTATCCTATTTATGCTATAGAACATACTCTGGTTCGGAAGTGAGCAATCCCTGTCAGCAATCCCTTCTCTCCTAGCTTGCAGAGTCCTCTTTAAGGAATAAGAACAGCACCAGGACATTGCACAATACAGCTGTCGTACGGACAGAAACATACAGGCCATCCCTGCAGACAGAGTCGGGGCAGATGAAGGAGAGTGGTGACTGGTCTCGATATGTCTATTTTTGGGGTTGGCAAATCAGCAACAGTGACCACAATCCCTGATACATAGCCTCAGAATGCAGCACATGAATGGCAAGTGTGGAGAAATCCTGTGATGACTAACAAAGATGAATATCCTGCAGCAACTCATTAGATTGACAGTTTGCAAAGTTGCTGCTGTGATGAAACACTACAAACATCAACAACTCCCAAAGAACTCTTGTAAATACCAACAAACCCAGGGACCATCAGTAAATATTCCACCCAGCCAACACTCATACCAGGATCTGCTATATCAGCCTCACTGATCCAGAGGCACTATTCAGGGCTCATATTTTCCACATAATTTAGGATACCTTACATTCAAAATGATGTGTAAAATACATAATATAATTTGGATCCACAAAGCCTGTTTCACATAGAAAACATTGCAAGTTACTTCAAAACTGGGACAGTCAGCAGAGCTTAATGAGAAACTAGGAGAAAATTATTGCAGATGCTGGCATCTGTACTGAATGATGGAGATCACAGCAGGTCGGACAGCATCTATGGACAGACAGCAAGTTAACATTTCACGTCCAGATGACGCTTCATCAGAACTTAAGTGAAATCTGGAGGGGACAGCATTTATAAAATATTTGGGAGGGAGGGTGGCAATCATGGGTGTAGAGTGCTGGTGGAGAAAAGATTAAGTGATCGCAATGTGAGAATGGCAAAACAATGGTGTGTCCAACTAACAGACCTGAAAGTGAAGACTGACCTGTTGAAGGGTTTCGGCCCAAATTGTTTACTGTTCCTTGGATGCTGTCTGACCTGCTGTGTTTTTCCAACCTCATACCAATAGACTCTGAAACAGTGGGCAGACCCATTAGGGTTGGGGAAGAGGAGAGAGGGCACGGTGACAAAGAATATAACAAGTAAAGCTAAAAGAAAGGAAAGAAATGGGAGTCAGTTCACAATTCAAAAGTGTTGAATTCAATATTAAGTCCACAAGGCTGTAAAGTGCCTAGTCTGAAAATGAGATGTTGCTCCTCCAGCTTGCTCTGTAACTCATGGAGTATGCCGAGGACCGACATGTGGGCATGTGAGCATGTCACTGTGTTGAAATGACTAGCTACAGGAAAGAATGACCTGAACTATCAACATCTTTTCTCCACCAGTACTCTACAGCCCACTGTCATCACACCTCCCTCACCACCAACTATCGCATAAATGCTGCCCCCTCCACACATCGCTCCAGCTCTGATGAAGAATTATCTTGACTCAAAACATGAGGGTAATGAGAATGCAGCTTCGACAAGATGCTTAATGTTCAACACCATCCAGGACAAAACAGTCCCCATGATCAGCATCCATCCACTACCTTCAATATTCACTCCTTCCACCACTGACACTCAGTAGCAGCAGTGTATACCGTCTACAAGATGCACTGCAACATGTCACCAGTCTCCTTAAACAGCATTTTCCAAATCCACAACCACTTCCACCTAGAAGGACAAGGACAGCAGCTACATGGGAACACCACTGCCCTGCAGGTTCCCATCCAAGCCATTCACCATCCTGACTTGGAAATATACACATGTAGTTGGTTCTGAATAGTCACAGGACCCAAAATGTTAACTTTGCTTCCTCTCCATAGATGCTGCCAGACTTGCTGAATTTCTCCAGCAATTTCTATCTCTGATTTATAGCAAACTTTGTTTTAACCAGCACGTTATGAACTGGCAATCCCGATAAACCGGCAAAAGTTTTATACCTGGAATACTGGAAGTTTACTGTATTATTGTGATGTCTGAGTAGTCAGTTGAGGGTGTGAATGAGGAAGCTCTCTGCTGCTAAGTTTTATTTAAGGCTATGTTGCATTATTATCTAAGTGATTTACGCTGTAAATAAAGTATAACTGTGATGCATATAGCCTCTGCATTACATTTCTATTCCTTTGTGTGTGTTTTTACACTGATTATGTGGACCTCTTCTTTATCTGGAATATTTAATGAGCCAGTACACTCCTGGTCCTACAGGCGCCAGTTAATAAAAAGTTTGCTATACATCTAGCTCCACTTGAATTCAATGTTTTAGCCCCAATTACATTCTGTAGCAGAGAATTCCACAGGCTCACCACCCTCTGGGTGGAGATCTTTCTCTTTGTACCAGTCCGAAATGGCCTACGCTATATCTTTAGATTGTGACCCCTAGTTCTGGACATCCTGGTTATTGGAAACATCTTTCCTGTGTTTACCTTGTCTAGTCACTTAGAATTTTGTAGGTTTCAACGAGATCCCCCTTTAACTATGTGGCCTAAAGCCTTTGAAATGGGGACATGAGATAGACAGAGAGGCTTACTGTACAAAAGCAGCAATGGCATGGGAGTCTTTCCCTTTTCAGAGACTCCATCAAATGTTACATCATTTCCAGCTAAACCTCCAGCTAATATTTTGAAATACTTCACTGAGCGACGCTGCAAAGTTGATTTTCAGCCCAGGGTCCAAGTCTATCGCTGTTTCCAACTGCAAACTGGCGATTACCCAGGTCATAGCGCTCCCCTGTGCCTTTCCCCTGGGGTTCCCTGCATCTCCAAGGAGCCCAGCCCTTCCTCTGTGGATGTGAGTATAAAAACAGACAACGTACCGTCTTCACTTGTATGAGGTTCTGTTCCAACATCTTGCACAACATCTTCAGCCGAGGCAGGGTCTCCATGAGGGCTCTCACTGAGACAGGAAGACATTTAGAAATGTGAATGAGGTAGAATCCAAACCTGTTTTATGAGTGTGGGTGGACTGGTGAATGTGCGCAGGTGGTGCACATGCATGTGTGTCAGGGAGGGGTTAGCTGCGTGTTGGGGAGGAATGGGGTCTCTTATCCATCAGGGCAGTCGGAGTGAGTGTGGCTAAGGTGGAGGCTTTATGGGCCTTGAACCACACTGTTGATGGAGAATATGTCAACAGGCAAGGAGGCCAGGGGAGTGAGATTGGGAATCAGAGAAAGAGAGAGAGATCAGGAAGAGGGTGGAGTGGACACCAATGGAGAAGGATGGAAGTTGAGGCTGGAGTTTGGCGGGGAATGACACTGAGTTAATTCTACATTGTAGAGAATAATATCATTAGGTCCCAACTTCTGAATGTTAAAGTGGCTGGTCTTCTGTGGGAGTGCTGTTAATTACATAAACTGAGGCAGTAAGAAGAAAAACGATGAAGGGACTGTGGTTTGGACCAGAGGAGGGAAATGTTTCTAATTTGAACCTAGCCTTTGTTCACCTGGGGCCAGCTGCCTCACCTCACCCTGCGTCCTCCAACCCTCAGCCATCAGAGGCATAGATAGAGTAGACAGCCAAAGACTTTTTCCTAGGGTGGAGGTAGCTATTACAAGGGGGCACAATTTTAAAGTGAGTGGAGGTAGATACAGGGGAGACGTCAGAGGTAGGTTCTTTACTCAGAGAGTGGTCGGGGCATGGAATGCATTGCCGGAGAGGGTAGTGGAGTCGGCCTCATAGATAGGCATAGGGATGATAGTATAATGTAGGGGTGGAGGTTAGATAGACCTTAAGATTAGGGTAAAAGTTTGGCACAACATCGCGGGCTGAAGGGCCTGTACTGTGCTGTACTGTTCTATGTTCTATCCCCTGCCTCTGCAGGGACACAGAGACACGCACAGACACACGTGGGAAGACTCACCAGTAATCCTCTGCTGTGGCCCCCTTGTCATACACAGGCCCATCCAGCTCCTTCGGTCCAGGGAAGATGCTGTCATGGTGCAGGATGATAGATTTGATGAGTTCATTAACATGAGCCTGACAAGAAACTTGGTCATGGCCTTCGGGCACTGACATCAGAGTGGGTCCAAAGCAGATTGCCAGGTTATATGGGTCCATCATGTTCTCCTCACTGAACTGCGACAAGCTTCACAGAAAGATACAAAACCTTCACTCTCTCTGAAAATGACACCACTCCATCAGCAAAGTAAACTCCTGTATATGAAAGGTAAATGTTTCCCCTGGTTGGGCATCTCAGAATAAGGGGAGTGCCAGTTAGGTCCAAGATGAGGAGAATTGTCCTTTTACTGAGATCTTTGAGGTTTGGTTTTTGAGTATGTTTAAGGTACACTTTGATAGATTTCTGATTCCCAGTGACATACAGGGTTACAGGAATAGGGTGGGTAAAAGGCTTGAAATGCTTGATCATGGGTGATTATATTGAATAGAGGGGCAGGCTGGATGGGCTGAGTGGCCTCCTCCTGATCAGATATTCCTATTCTGGCCCGTGATAAGTTTGCTTAACATCGAGGCCTTACACTTCCTGCTAAACATTATCATCAGGGCGGGGGAAACTCTTCAGGAGTGGCATTTGAACTTATAAAGGTTTTTATGGTCACAATATAATTTTTTCTTTGTTCTTTCACAGAAACTGATTGTCATTGGTAAGGTCAGCACTTGCTGTCCCTTCTAATTGATCTTGATCTGTGAGGCTTACTTGGTCATTGCCATGGCCGGAATTGCTGTGGGCCTGGAGTCACATGTAGGCCAGATCAGATAAAGATGGTAGATTTGCTTCCCTACAGGACATTGGTGAACCAGATGGGTTTTTACCACAAGGTCATCACCAACTGAGACATGTTTTTAATTCCATGCTTATTAACTGAATCAGGTGCCATGCTGGGATTTGAAACCTTGTCCCCAGGACATTAGCCTGACCCTCTGTATTACTGATATAGTAACAAAATGGGAACACCACCACTGCCTGAAGACCTGTCCGATCTCTTCAGCAGAGGAAAAGAATCCCATGGTACAACTTCAAAGAACGGGGGCATTTCCCCCCGTGTCCTGGATATTTCTCCCCTAATTAACATCACTTGAAAATGATTCTCTCTTCATTGTCAGCATGCTGCTTGTGGGAGCCTGCTGTGCACAAGTCAGCTTACATTAATCGCAGACAACAATTCATTGACTTAAAGCACTGGGTGATGTTGTAGTAACATCAGTGGGAACACACTCAGAGCGGAAATGCATTCACAGCACAGAAACGCACTCAGGACTGGGAAACACTTTTGGAGTGGGAATATGCTCTCAGACTGGAAACACACTCACAGAGCTTGAATACACCAACAAGTGGAAACACACTCATGCACCGGGAACATGCTCACAGACTGGCAACACCACTTACGGAGCGGAAACACACTCACAGAGCAGGAACACCACTCAGCATCTCAAGAGTACAAATGCTGCTTGGCCTGCTGTGTTCATCCAGCTCCACACTTTGTTATCTTGGATTCTCCAGCATCTGCAGTTCCCATTATCACAGGAACACCATTCAGACTGGGAACACCCTCACAGAGTGGGAGAGCTCAGGAATGGAGATGGGGAACACTACTTGGAGAATAGGAAGACTGTTAGAGTCAGGGAATACAGCTCATAGACCAGGACCACTGCTCGCAGATGGGGAACACATCCTCAGACAGTTGATGTGGCAGAATGAGCTCTAAACAGGTGTGATCAGAGTGCTGGTCCCGATTAGCTATGTAAGAATGGGGAGGGACTGGCAAGAGACAGGCAAGGGATTTGGGGTGTGGAGGGAAGGGCAGGGGAAGGAAGGCCATTGGAGCCTAGTCCTCTGTGTGGAAATTACCATGTGTTGTGGATGTATATGTTGTGACTGAGGGTGAACCCTGTCAATTTTGTTCAGCTGTTTCTGTGTTCAGTTCCTGCTCTCCAGTGGTGCCTCACTGTGAGAGAAGAGAGTGCAAAAACACAGGGCCCCAGTTGATATCATCAACCCATTTTCCCTTCTGCAGGAAATGTGATAAGGATGAAGCCATTTTCCCCTTAGACACTCCCAGGATTGGTACAGTACGGGTTTAAATAAGGACCAGTTAATTTATTTCTGGTATAGGTAGTTCAATCAGGAATTTTGGAACGGAAGATTTGAATTTTACTAAATAGACAATCCCAAACACACTATTCATAATTATGTTACTGACTGTCCAACAGTGCGGCACTCCCTCAACACTGACCCTCCGACAGTGCGGCACTCCCTCAGTACTGACCGTGCTATGTTCCCTCAAGCCTGTGAAATACTAGTCTACATTGCACTGACACGCTGCAGTGGAGTGTTTTTGGAAGTTTTCCGAATGAGATTGCTTTGACGGTTAGACTTAATAAATGTTATATAGCTTGTCAAGTCATGGAATAAGAAATTCTGTTTCAACTGTGCACAGATGCTGCTGTTTGCCCCCAACTCATAGGATTAGAAGGATCCCAAACCAGGCAAGGAATGGTGTGTATTAGGAATGGTGGCGTTGATGAGAGAGAAGTTGTCTCGTTAATATGAGATGCTGGATGTCAGGCAGCGTGATATGAAGACAAGAGAGCGGAAACAGTTTCTAGAGGCTCCTGTGAGACACTCATTAATACTCACTGACTAAGGAAGGCAAACAGGTAACGCATCATGATGATGGTGGGTTTTGGCAAACACAGGAGAACTTTACGGATTTCCTGAGCTCGTTCAGTGAGATTTTCAATTGCTGCAAAAAGTGGGAACAAGAAACGCATCAGGTCAAACAAAATAGTCCGCAGAGAACCTCCCTTCTCCAGATCCCAGCCTACACTCTCCCTGGAACAATCCAGTGCTCAGACCACTGAGGACTAGTTACCTCACCCAAGGTACACTTTTCATGCCAAAGACCAAATGTAAATCCTGCCCCAGATGATTGGTACAGTTGGACATTAGCCCCTCCTCACTGACGGGCCAGTCGGAATAGATTTCTTTCAATTTGCTCATGGGGTGTAGGTGTCACTGTCTGGGCCAGTATTTATTGGGCAGACAGCAATTGAGAGAGAATCACATTGCTGTGAGTCTGGAGTCACATGTAAGCCAGACCAGATGAGGATTCTGTCTCTAAATGATGTTGGTGAGCCATATGGACATTTTTTATACATCAATTGACTATGGTTACATGGTCTCCATTGAAATTTTTTAATCCCTGATTTTCTGAGAGGGTAAATTTCATGGTGGCAATTGAATCCATGGGGTTCAGGATTACTAATCCAGTGACATTAGCAAAGGTTCACCATCTTCCCACATGATGATCCAGAGAGATTGGTTTTTCTCTATTACTGTGGTGAACAGAATACAGCTGAATAAGCCTGAAACTGAGAGATCTGCTGAAGGAACTCAGCTTCAGTCTGTGGAGTTCAGTATCAATGGGAAATACCCAGCTAAGGAGGGGAGGAGGCAGAATATTAAATATTGTGTTTCCGACTGCACACTGTCTACACAGAAGTAACTGCAGGATGGCAGAAACCTGATGTTTCTTCACAATCTCCAGTCTTGGAAAGGTGCCATTTTTAAGGTATCAGACCCTGTGTAAATGCCTGTCACGTCCTCCTCAAATCTTTTTGACCACTGTCCACATTCTGTAATCACCTCATTTCTTTTAACTACAGGAGGGGTCACAATCACTTGAATCTCACATTTAACAGAATCCAGACCAATTCCGAAGGCAGGTTCACAGCAACATTCTGCATGAGCCAAGTCTTCCTATGTAAACTCTCCACTGTTATTCAGCTTGTTTCAGGTTTCAATCATCAAAAACTAAACCAACACGTTTGCTTTTCCTTTTCTTCCCAGACCCCTGCTCAATGATTCCTTCACATCAACAGACCATTGGCTTCATTCTCAAATTTAAGCTTTTACCCTTTGCTATTGCATTCTCGCTCATTTTTTTCCCCACTGGCTCACAGGAATATAGATAAAATGACAAGATAATTATGATTATTTTTGGACTGTTGTCAGCCAGCAGAGGAAAGATGAAATACAAGCTGATTGTTCACTGCCTTCACTCTCACTGTTCCTCCAATCATGGGAATTCACGGCTATTTTAAACTTATATTTGCTTTTAATTATTCTATTTTCTTTACTCCTTGTGAGGGAGGGCTGTTGTGGCACAGTGGTAATGCACCAACTTCTGAGCCAGAAGGCCTAGGTTCAAGACCCACCTACTCCAGAGATATGTAATAACATCTCGCTGAACTGGGGTCAATTCAGTAGATATCTACCCCTCATGAGGGCTCCTGTGCTGCAGTAGTGACTCTAGCTCAGAGTCACAAGGCCTGGGATTGAGTCCCAGAGGTGGGTACTAATGTCCAAACAGGCATCTACGCCTTGAGAAGCACCAGCTTGAAGTTCACTGCAGCAGTTGAGACTATAATCTCTAATTTTACAGAGGCTCAAGTGATGTCCTACTCTCACTGTTGATGCTGTAGAGTTTAAAGACACATTATCTTGTCAATCGATTATGATGGACAATCAGAAAACTGGGATTTCACAGCTCTTCAACTGACTGTCCGTTATGTGTGAATTCTGACAGTGAGTGATGGCAGCTCACTCAACTCCGGAATGTCAGAGACAAATACAGAAGCAGATCCCCGGCACTCCATTATTGGTTGAAGATTTCTCTGTTGTCTTAATTGCCCCCAGCTCTGTAATCTCCTCTAGCTCCAAATTCCTTTGACAGCACTCCTCCAATTCCTGAATCATGCTGCATTCCCAAATTGTTCACCATTCTACCATTGGTGGCTTTGCCCTAAGCCCTGGAATTCCCTCCCCCTTTCACTTCTAGCCAGCAGACGACGCTGCCTAAATGTGCCTCAAACCTGATTCAAATCTTTTCATGTTTACCCAAATAGTGGGTGAAACACAGACACACTCAGTACCTGCTGATCTCCAGGACAGTTCTGGACCTGCTCAAGGGAGCTGGAAATAATGATGTACAGAAAGCAACAATGCAACACAGTGGTCCTTTACTTACGTAACCTATAACTCATTCAATGTCATACCCCAGTGTCATATTTCCATTAAAGACTGCCTGAAACCCAGCTCACTGACTGAATTTTAATCGCCTGTCTAAGCTTCTCATTCGAGTTTGCTCATGCTACTGTGGTTCTTATCGCTGCGCTTCAGCTCTGAGGAAGAGTCATCGAGATGTGAAACGTTAGCTTGCTCTCTCCATGGATGCTGCCAGACCCGCTGTGAACTCCAGCACTGCTTATTACCACTGCATTAAAGGTGCTGCAAGAAACAAAGTTGTTGTCACAAGCTGTTTATACGTTTGGACAGGAGTTTGAATCCTTGATAAGGTAGCGACTCAACAAATGGCTTAAAGTAGCAAATTAGGGTAGTGATTGGGAACGTGGGCTAAATAAGCTGATGTCCCCGGAACTGCTCCCAGAAAGCCCGTATCAGATGTGGGTGTTGATGCAAAGCCAGGTGGACCTCAGAGAATATGAGTTCCCTGATCGGGGCAGTTAATCTGGTTCAATCAGGGATCCCTGGCTGACAGGTATAAACAGGAGTGTCAGAGATTCTGTTCACTCTGAGAGCTGGCTCTGAGGGAGCTGGATCTGTGCCAAGGACTCTCCACTTCTAAATAAAGCGTGACATGGTGATGGGATACCGGCCCCTGTGGAGTTATCTCTAATTGCCTAATAATAGTGTCTTACTTGGCCATTTCAGAGGGAAATAACATTGTTGTGGGTCTGGAGTCACCCAAAGTCTACAGCAGGTAAGGAGTAGGGGCTGATAGTGCATGTGGAGGATATGTTAGGGAGGTAAAGGCCAGACTGAGGGTGCCAGGAATGTGAGAACGCTGTGAGCCTGGTATTAGGCCTTACCCTTCTTTCTCAAAAACCCAGTGAGTGTGGGAGGTGCGATGGTCCCATGATGGTGGGATCAAACATAGGTTGGGTTAGGGTTTGCTGGGATTGAAACGGTGGGGGTGATGGGGAATGGAGCAGAGTTGACTAGGCCAGCAGATGAAGAGGGCTGCTCACTCGGTGTGGAGGGAAAAGTGAAGTTGCTGGTGGGAGTAGGGAGAGGTGATGTGGAGTATTCATGTGAATTAAGTTAATATGGGAGTAGGAAGTGCCTGGAGCTCAGACTGACAGTCAATGTTCCTCACAGTGGTGTGGGTGGGAGGTGGAAGACTGTAGATTCTGTGCTTAACATCTGCTTGTCGCTTTGTGTCTGAAATGGGTACAGAATCTGAGCTCAGAGACAAGTGTGGGTTCAGGAAGAAAAGGGTCTGGTCCCATGACCATTTCCATCAGATGCCTGGGGAATGTAATCTCTGTCTTAGATCTGGAATTAACCAGTCAGAACCTTAAAACCCAATGGCCTCAATGTGGACTTTACAAGCTTCAAAATCACCCCACCCCCCTCCCCGATCTCATCCCAAGACCACCCCCACTCTTGTCCCCACCTCCTTGACCTCTCCGTTTTTCTCCCACCTATCCGCTCCTCCCATCTCATTGAACAAGCCCCGCCCCCACTTCCTACCTACACTCACCTCTACTAGCCTCATCCTCACCTCCTTGACCTGTCCGTCTTCTCTCCACCCATCTGTTCCACTATCTACCTTCTATCACTGCCCCTCCTCTCTCTATTTATTTGAGTCCCTTTACCCTCCTTCATTTCTGAAGAAGGGTCCAGACCCAAAACATCAGCTTTCCTGCTCCTCTGATGCTGCCTGACCTCCTAAAGAAATCAAGATAACAAAGCGAACGCCCTTGACCGCGTCTCCCGTATTTCCCGCAACACATCCCTCACACCCCGCCCCCGCCACAAACGCCCTAAGAGGATCCCCCTCGTTCTCACACACCACCCTACCAACCTCCGGATACAACGCATCATCCTCCGACACTTCCGCCATTTACAATCCGACCCCACCACCCAAGACATTTTTCCATCCCCACCCTTGTCTGCTTTCCGGAGAGACCACTCTCTCCGTGACTCCCTTGTTCGCTCCACACTGCCCTCCAACCCCACCACACCCGGCACCTTCCCCTGCAACCGCAGGAAATGCTACACTTGTCCCCACACCTCCTCCCTCACCCCTATCGCAGGCCCCAAGATGACATTCCACATTAAGCAGAGGTTCACCTGCACATCTGTCAATGTGGTATACTGCATCCATTGTACCCGGTGCGGCTTCCTCTACATTGGGGAAACCAAGCGGAGGCTTGGGGACCGCTTTGCAGAACACCTCCGCTCGGTTCGTAATAAACAACTGCACCTCCCAGTCGCAAACCATTTCCACTCCCCCTCCCATTCTCTAGACGACATGTCCATCATGGGCCTCCTGCACTGCCACAATGATGCCACCCGAAGGTTGCAGGAACAGCAACTCATATTCCGCCTGGGAACCCTGCAGCCATATGGTATCAATGTGGACTTCACCAGTTTCAAAATCTCCCCTTCCCCTACTGCATCCCTAAACCAGCCTAGTTCGTCCCCTCCCCCCACTGCACCACACAACCAGCCCAGCTCTTCCCCCCCCCACCCACTGCATCCCAAAACCAGTCCAACCTGTCTCTGCCTCCCTAACCGGTTCTTCCTCTCACCCATCCCTTCCTCCCACACCAAGCCGCACCCCCAGCTACCTACTAACCTCATCCCACCCCCTTGACCTGTCCGTCTTCCCTGGACTGACCTATCCCCTCCCTACCTCCCCACCTATACTCTCTCCACCTATCTTCTTTACTCTCCATCTTCAGTCCGCCTCCCCCTCTCTCCCTATTTATTCCAGCTCCCTCTCCCCATCCCCCTCTCTGATGAAGGGTCTAGGCCCGAAACGTCAGCTTTTGTGCTCCTGAGATGCTGCTTGGCCTGCTGTGTTCATCCAGCCTCACATTTTATTATCTTGGAATTCTCCAGCATCTGCAGTTCCCATTATCTCCAAGATAACAAAGCGTGCAGCTGGATGAACACAGCAGGCCAAGCAGCATCTCAGGAGCACAAAAGCTGATGTTTCGGGCCTAGAACCTACATCAGTCTAGGCCCGAAACGTCAGCTTTTGTGCTCCTGAGATGCTGCTTGGCCTCCTGTGTTCATCCAGCTTCAAACTTTGTTATCTTGGATTCTCCAGCATCTGCAGTTCCCATTATCTTCTAAAGAAATCAATTAGTTTCAACTCAGAGATAATGGGGACTGCAGATGCTGGAGATTCCAAGATAATAAAATGTGAGGCTGGACGAACACAGCAGGCCAAGCAGCATCTCAGGAGCACAAAAGCTGACGTTTCGGGGGCTCTGATGAAGGGTCTAGGCCCGAAACGTCAGCTTTTGTGCTCAATTAGTTTCAACTGTTAGCCCCAGGCTAGAAGAGTAGAATACACACAAATTGAAAAAGGGGACGAGAGGGTAGGATAAAACACAGTGGGGAAAGAGAGGCAGAAGAAGGGAGAGTGGGGGTGGAGGGAGAGAGACAGGGAGAAAGATAGAGACAATGCAATGGGATAATGAGAATGTGAGAAATAGTGCAGGGGCATCAAACAGGAAAGAATGAGAGAGAAAAGGGGATGAGATGCAGAAGATATGATACAAGCTGGTGGAGAGAAGGAAAAGTGAAGTGGAGAGAGTGGTGGGGCTGCAGAAAGAGAAAGAGAGACAGGCAGACAAAGAAAACTCGGGAGCTCAAAGGATGAAATAAAATCTCAGAAAGCAGAGATCTAACAGCAGATTGTGTTCTGATGAAGGGTCTAGGCCCGAAACGTCAGCTTTTGTGCTCCTGAGATGCTGCTTGGCCTGCTGTGTTCATCCAGCCTCACATTTTATTATCTTAGCAGATTGTGTTGGATCCCTTTTCCTTATTTAACATCAAAAAATAAAGTTAAGGGAAAATTCCAAAGTGTAACTTCAGCACAGACTGTGTGGGGGATTTCTGTCCAGGTCACATAGCTACGTCACATCGGTTAACTGAGATAATGGACTATCCTGAACACAGTTCCCCTTCAAGTATGTATCTTCCAGTGGAGCAAGTGGGCTCGGAGCCCTGAGCTGCTGACACATTTACTCTCGTCATCTCCAGATGGTTCCAGTTCTCAATCAGCAGTCTCCATCCTGTCACTGGGAGAATCGCCCAGCACTGACTGCACACAGACTCAAGTTTCGACAGCTGTTCGCCTTGTGCTTTCTGGCTTCAAAGACACAGGGAAAGTCTCTTATTACAGCTAATCTAGTGTGTGTACCTTTTTGTAATTTCCTTGAAGATCTGCTCCTTTACAGCTTTCCCTCGAATCAGTGACCTAGAGGCTACGCTGAGCAACACAACTGCACCCATCTAGTCGCCCACTTCTAGCCAAATCAATTTTGTCGTTGCATCCTCTGGGACATCATCTCTCTCCAGTATCATAATGTTCTCCTTAATCAATACTGCCACTATTTCCAATCTTTCAGGAATACCTTGTATCCAGGGGTTTTTAATATCCAAGGCCTCACCAATCCAGGTCTCATGCTTACCTGTAACTTCATATTTGCAGGTTGCCATTCGTGCCTGTAATTCACCAATTTTACTGACCAAGCTCTGTCACTTCACATAACTGCACAGAAAGTTCGGTTTAGACTCCTCTTCCTTACTCTGACCCAACCGATTAACATGCTGTTATCTACTACAGTGCTACTGATCTCTCCTGAATATTTTGTGCAGTGTTGGTATTCCTTTCTGATACTATTGTCTAGTTCACACTCCTGCACTAGCAAAACACCCCACGCAGAACTCAGTCCCAGCTCTATTTTGGTGGCACCCATGCGCCTGTAGATGTCCCATCTCTCCCAGCACCGACCCCAAAACCCCAGGAACCTAAAGCTCTTCCTCCTATTCCAACTTCCACACATTCACCTGTCCATCTTCTCTCCTACCAATCCACCCCTCCCATCCCACTGACCAATTCCCCCCACTCCCGATCTGGACTCACCTATCACCATCCTGCCTATCTTTCCCAGTCCTACCCCTCCTCTCAATTTATTTCCCAGGTCCCCTCCCTCTCCCCATTTCTGAAGAAGGGTCCCGATCTGAAACATAAGCTTTCCTGCTCCTTCTCATGCTGCCTGGCCTGGTGTGTTCCTCCAGCTCCATACCGTGCTGCTTCAGTATTAGTTGCCTGTTTCTGTACTCACGTGTGCCTGGTACTCAGAGTATTTTGGAGATTCTTATTTTTGACATCCTGCTTGCTAATCTTCTACTTTGTTCCTTAAAATTCTGACTGCAGGACCAGATTCCTTTCCCCATGTTGGTGGCTTGAATAAGGACTGTTTGTTGGCTGATCACTCTCCATCTCACGGTGATGTGCAACTGCTCATTGACATCTTCTTTGGCTATTTGGTCCATTTTGACTACCTGATGGTGTCTCCTTTTCCATTCCAACTCCTACACTGGGTGGGCGGGAATGACCACACCTACCACAGCAGGCTGTGCACACACACACAGCTCTCAGACTCACTGAAACAGGCACACCAGCTGCCTCTAAAATTCCACAATCCACTACAACCAACAACACCTCTCACACTCAGATAAAACAAAGAAACACACAGAAACTCAGCAGGTCTGTGGAGAGGAAAGGCAGAGTTAATGTTTCGGGTCCAGAGACCCCAAAGGGGGCTGAGTTTCTCCAGCAATTTGTTTTCATTTGCTGGACAATTTGTTCTTGAGCTCTCACACAGTGCACACTCTCTCAGGTTACTGATGCTCTGCTGTCCTTACGTTTGTCAGTTAGCTCTTAGCCACTGAGAAAAAAGAAACTTCATTAACTCTTACAAACTTTACAACTATTGATAAACTTTACTAATATTGATAAATCCTACTAGTGATCAACACAGTTCACTGGTTTAAATAAACTGTATTTCAAACAAGATAACAGCCATCAGCTCCTCATTTGTTTCATATCTTAACAGTTATTTTGGTGTAATTTTGAAACTGTCGACAGTAGAGGTGCAGTTTCTAACCCGTAACACTCATATTCTTGTTTCCCTGAGAAGTTCCACCTCTTTTCCCCCCTTCCCACATTAGGCTCTGACTAGTTACAGGTGATAGTACCGCTGCCTGCTGGTCTGACCAAACTCTCGGCTTCTTTTCCGTGCTGACTTTAACCCCAACTGCTCTAAATGAGACACTGCAGCAACTTAATCTCAACTTGCCCAATTCCCAACCCTCATGCCTCTTCATTGTAAGTTACCAATGCCCATCGGAGCAGGCTGTAAGGATCTAGCTACAAGATTGGATCATTCCAGAAACTCCGGACTCTCAGTAATATTCTAAAATCTTACAGGAACAAAAACAGAAGTTGCTGGAAAAGCTCAGCAGGTCTGGCAGCATCTGTGAAGGCAAAAACAGAGTTAACAGGGTCTGAGGAAGGGTCACCGGACCCGAAACGTTAACTCTGTTTTTCCCTTCATAGATGCTGCCAGACCTGCTCAACTTTCCCAGCAGCTTCTGTTTTTGTTCCAGATTCACAACATCCGCAGTCCTTTTGGTTTTTACCTAAAATCCTACAGCACAGGAGGTGGCCATTCAGCATGTCCTGCCTCTGCTTGCCCTTCTGAAGAGCCATCCAATCAGTGCCATCCTGCTGCCTCTTTTCTCCACAACTCCCTTTCAATGGTTTGTATGGAATCTGTTTTCACTGCCCGTTATTCCAGGAGCACATTCCAGATCACACTAAGTCATTGGAAGGAAGTAATTCACCCTATCTCTGGTCTGGGTGTTTGTCATTTATCTTAACTCTGCTTCCTGTGTTTACAAATCTTTCAGTCAGTAGACATAAGGGAGGTTGAGTGCAATGACTCTGTACTTTAAATGGAGTTTCTCATTGGGAGATATAGTTCTTTACCAAGTTTGAGAAGGAAGGCACTGAGAGGCTATTTCCCCCTCAACAGAAAGTCCAGAGGTAAGGGAGAAATTTGTTCACTTACTGTTGTGAGCCTTTGAGATAGAGGCAGACAGACCCTTGGACAGTGAGAGGAATAGGAGGATTGGGCAGAGTAGGGAAAGGTGAGGCTGAGGATCAGCCTGGAGTAAAAAGCTAAGAAGCAGGCTACAGGGGCCTACTCCTGAGACTTCTTACACTTTTTTTCAAGTCAATCAATCCCTGAAATCATTTTGATAATCTTTATTAAATCTTCCTAACCTTCCGACTCCAAGGAGAACAATAACAAATTCTGCAATCCTTTTATCTCACCACCAGTCATGATAAAGCCAAGCCAATGAGAATGAAGGATGAAGTTTGCCTCCAGGTATTGAACGGGTTAACCTTTCTAAACAAAGTCAGATGTAATGCAATGTTGCACGCTGCCCCTTGACAACCCCTCTCTCTTCCATTCAGTCTTCAACCCTCCCTGAGCAATCACTTTCCAATCCATACAACCCATTGGAATCGGGGACAGCTACAAGCTGTTCAGATCCAGAGAAGGGGGAAATAAAACCCAAAGCCAGCACTAATCCAACTTACTGACACAGGAAATTAGGTCGTGGAAAATCTCTTTGGGGAAGAGCGGGCTGGCCAATCCTCTGAAGTGTAGCTTCAGCACTCCTGCTATCGAGTCCATATCATGGTCATTCTGATCTCCCGCCAAGGGGTCCTCACCTACATTCATCAACATTGACAGAACAAAACAAAATGAGGATGACTGCACAGTTTGAACCTGGTTTACTGTTGACACTTGGGAGATTAAAATCTTCCAAATTAATTCTCCATCTGGATCCAGCAGTTTCCTTATATATCCTACTTGAAAAGATATTGGGGCACCAGTAGGGGAAGGGAAGGGGTTTTGGGGATGGGTTTGCTGTATTTTTCTGAATAACCACTTTCAATATCCTGATAGTTACCATTAACCCGAAACTAAACTGGACCCGCCACATAAATGCAGTAGCTACAAGAGCAGGTCAGAGGCTAGGGATACTGAGGCAAGTAACTCACCCCTCCAAAGCCTGTCCACAAGGCACAAGCCAGGAGTGTGATGGAATACTCCCCACTTGCCTGGATGGGTGCAGCCCCAATAACATGTAAGAAACTCAATACCATCTAGGCCAAAGCAGCCTGTTCAACTGGAGCTCCATGTAACACCCTAAATATTTACTCCTTCCATCACTGACACACTGGGAGCATTGTGTTCCACCTGGAATGAGCAGTACACAAGTCACCAAAGCTCCTTAGACAACACCTTCTAAACCTATCACTACTTCCATCTAGAAGGACAACAGTGGCAGATACATGGAGACACGAGCCCTTCCAAGCCACTCACCATTCTGCGTTGGAAATATATCACTGTTCCTTCAGCTTTGCTGGGTCAAAATCCAGGAACTCCCTCTCTAAGGACATTGTGGATCTATCTAGAGCACTTGGACTGCAGCGATTTAAGAAGGCAGCTCACCACCACCTTCTCAACAACAGCGAAGGATGGGCAATAAATGCTGGGCCATCTTACATGCTATCAGAGCTGCAGGTATCCATTATTTAGTATCCTGTGCATTAGAGACGGCCATTTGTAGCAAACACCAGGTTCAACCCAATGGTGATGCCTTTTGGTTGTGACACTGCAGGCCCTGGGAGAGTGTTGGAAAAGTAGATCACCGTGGAACACCAGCACCTCACTGAGACAGTCTCCTAACACAGCTGTGTTGGGCACAGTGACTTGGGTAAATGAGTGGTGATATTGATGGGGAGGATGCTGAGACCCACTGCGGGCTTGTTTCAGTGTCAGACAGACTGAAAGGTACAGAAGGGTCTCAAAAATCCACAATCCAGGATTCCCTCTCTGCTGATGTCCCCCAGTCTGCAGTCTACACACTCCCTAACTGTTCAGTGGCCAAGTCAAGCTGTTTAATCTCTCATAAAAACCACAGTTCCAGGGAAGAGAATGCTGATAGCAGGAATCCCTTTGACTGAAATTAAAGGGGGGTATGGTTCAGAATGAATACAGCACAGGATTACTGAAGGAAAATTCATTCCAGCACTCACCGCGCTCAAAGGCATTTTTGATATCATTCACTTCAATCTGTGATCCTGACACTCGGAAAATTCCTTCGTGCTGCAGCCCTGTGAGTAAGAATATTTCAATAAGAATTAGGATCAAGAATATCACATCCAGCGCCCAGAGAAAGGCATTTCTTACATCACCATCCTAACATATCACAGCTGCCCCCATTCCTGACAGGCTACGGACTGGGCCAGCAGACACCCAGCGGTGGGGTGCGACTGACACGCAATGTCACGCTCAGCCTACTCACTTCTTCATTCTTCACACCCGTCACACCCAGCCCGCACGCCCCTTCACACCCGGCCCGCAAACCCCGTCACGCCCCGTCACACCCGGCCCGCACGCCCCTTCACGCCCGGCCCGCAAACCCCGTCACGCCCAGCCCGCAAGCCCCGCCACGCCCAGGCCACACGCCCCGCCACACCCAGCTCACACACCCCGTCACGCCCCGTCATACCCAGCCTGCAAACCCCGTCACACCCAGCTCACACACCCTGTCACGCCCAGCCACACCCAGTCCGCACGGCATGTCACACCCAGCCCGCACGCCCCTTCACACCCAGCCCGCTAACCCCGTCACACCCAGCTCATACACTCCGTCACACCCAGCTCACACACCCTGTCACACCCAGCCCACATGCCCCGCCACACCCAGCCCGCATGCCCCATCGCACCCAGCCCGCACGCCCCGTTGCACCCAGCCCGCACGCCCCGTCGCACCCAGCCTGCACGCCCCGTCGCACCCAGCCCGCACGCCCTGTCACGCCCCACCACACCCAGTCCGTGCGCACCGCCACACCCAACCCGCACAGCACGTCACACCCAGCCCGCGCGCCCCACCAAACCCAGCCCACACGCCCCGTCACACCCAGCCCACACACCCCGTCATGCCCCGTCACACCCAGCCCGCACGCCCCGTCGCACCCAGCCCGCACGCCCTGCCATGCCCCGTCACACCCAGCCCGCACGCCCTGTTGCACCCAGCCCGCACGCCCTGTCATGGCCCTTCACACCCAGCCCGCACGCCCCTTCACACCCAGCCCACACGCCCCGCCACACCCAGCCCGCGTGCCCCGCCACGCCCCGTCATACCCAGTCTGCAAACCCCGTCACACCCAGCTCACACCCCGTCACACCCCGCCTGCACGCCCCTTCACATTCAGCCCGCAAACCCCGTCACACCCAGCTCACACACCCCGCTGTCACGCCCCGTCACACCCAGCCCGCATGCCCCTTTACACCCAGCCCGCACGCCCCATCACACCCAGCCTGCACGCCCCGTCGCACCCAGCCTGCACGCCCTGTTGCACCCAGCCCACACACCCTGTCATGGCCCTTCACACCCAGTCCGCACGCCCCACCACATCCAGCCCGCACTGCACGTCACACCCAGCCTGCACACCCCATCACGCCCCTTCACACCCAGCCTGCAAGCCCAGTCACACCCAGCCTGCACGCCCAGCCACACCCAGCCCACATGCCCCTTCACACCCAGCCCATTCACCCTGTCACACCCCTTCACAGCCAGTCCGCACGCCCTGACACACCCCAGCCCGACTAACAACTATTCTCCCTCCCAGTCTGATCGTTATCAACTCTTTGTCTGTCCAACTGCTCTTCTCTCTTTGGGCTGTATCCTATTGTTTACTTCCTATACCAACCACCTCACCTATTTTCTGCATATAAACTGACATTTTCCCAGCCACCATCAGTTCTGAGGAAGGGTCACCAGACCCAAAACGTTAACTCTGTTTTCTCCCTCACAGGTGCTGCCAGATCTGCTGAGTTTTTCCAGCAACTTTGTTTTTGTCACAGAATATGACTGTGATTTCCACATGAACATTAAGGTGCCCCATTCACTGTCAGTGGCTGGTATTTTAATTAAATACTGGAACAGGAAATAGAACGACTCCCTCAGCACCAAGCCCTGTTACAACCTCAACACTGAGCTGCTCCCCTCCCTCAGAGCGCTCCCGGTCGTACATACATCTCATTGTTTCCGAGGACAGGCACTCAGCAACCACAGCAGCACTGAGAGTGTTCCCTGTCACCCTGTATGGATCGGGGTCGCATACAACGATAGGGGCCCATTACAACATCAAGCTGGGTGTGGATACACCAAACTAACAATCAGAGAGTGCAACAGCTGATTCACGGCTAAAAGAAAATGTCTTTTAAAAACAGACAAGTAATAATAGAGTTGCCTGAGGAAAGATGGGACCAGTGAAGGGCTGAAAGATGGGGCCAGAGTGAAGAGATTAAATATGTGTTTGTATCTCTTTTCATCTGATGGTAATGCGGCAGGTGAAGGTGCAGCTACTGAATAGATTGAAGGTAGATAAAGGATTAGTTTAATAATTGTCTGTCCTCAGCGTTTAAAGCTACTGGGTGCGGGGCAAATGTATCCTTGGTTATGACAGAAGTAAGTCTGGGGGTTATGTACGTGCAGGCCTCAAGCTACAGCTCTCCTCAGGAGCGGGGTTTGCCAGAGGGCTGGGGCATTCTAAAAGATTGGGGAATAAGAAAACATTCGGCAGGTTCAGGCCACCCAAGTGTAGCGGGGCGGGAGAGAGATCAGGCCAAGTGCAGGAACACAGATTAAGCTCTCGTGGGGAAAGCCCAGCATAGAGTGACTACTGGCCCTTGGCTAATGCAGGACTGTAATTTGGAACTTTTTGTTTCTTATTTACTACTTTATAAGAGAAGAACTATAATGTTGAACTTATTTCTGTTTTTCCTACTTTTAACCAAAGACTTTGTACCTAGGTATCTTGGACCAAAGATGGTGCCTTGAATGACAACATTATACACTTTCCGCTGTACTCCTGGATCCCTGAACATGAGTACACGTGACAATAAAACTTAATTTTAATAATGTCAGTCCTGGGCAAACATCCCACACAGCCCCAATGGGAATGAATAGCTTCCTGCAGCGTTATCACCGATTCTGTAATGTCGGGGCTGGGAGATGCTGACAACGCTCCAGAGCAAAATGAGTCAGCATTTGTCGAGGTTCTGAGTGAATAATGGAAATGCAGTATAGATTTGCTGAAGGCAGATTGTGTTTGACCAATTCAAACAAGTTCTTTAATAAAGCAACAGAGAGTATTGATGAGGGCAATGTGACTGATGTTATGGGCTTTCAAAAGGGCTTTTACACTGATTGATTTGTGTGATGAGGGCATCACTGGCAAGGCTGGCATTTGTTGCCCATCCCTAAGTGCCCTTGAATTAAGTGGTTGGCTCAGCCATTTTGGGGGACCATCAACGGTCATTGCTGTGGGTCTGGAGTCACGTGTAGGACAGACTGCGTAAGGAGGGCAGATTCCTTTCCCTAAAGGGTATCAGCGAACCAGATGGGTTTGTACAATACAGAAATAGTCACTGAGATGGTTTTTAATTCCAGATGTTTATCGAATTCAAATTTTACCATCTGCCAAGGTGGGACTTGAGCCCATGTCCTAGGAACAAATTAATATGTTTACATTAATAGAGGGCAGAATTTCTGCGCAATAATTTGTGAAATACTGATGAGGGCCCAGTGGAATACTTGGTACAACCCTGGACACATTTAGGAAGGAAACCAATATTTTGGAGAGACAGAGACAATGCAAGAATGATTTAGTCAAATGACCATAGGTGTCAGTGACCCTTAGTTACGCAGACAGACAGCAGAAACTGAGGCAGAGCAGAAAAGATTATGAAAGGATTTTAAAACATTGTTCAAAATGATGAATAGCCCTGTAGGAATGAATCAGGAGAAGCTGTTTCTAGCAGCAGGATGGTCAGGAATCAGAGATTATAGATCAAGGGGATTAGTAAATCAGAGGTGAGAACAGAAATATCTTTTCATTTAGCAACCACACTGTCTGAAGAGCTGTCCAAACAGGTTCAATGACAACTTTCAAAAGGGAATGGAATAAATCCAGGTGAATGGGGCAAAAGGAGGGGTGCAGGTTTAACTGGGACCCTGGGCTACACAGCGCTATGGGCTGAACAGTCTCCCTTTCTCAAAATTAATCCATCATTTTATGAAGAGGTCTTGCACGTACCATGTCGGCTGATGAAACGGATGCAGCTTTCCACCACAAGAGGAATGATCTGATTGCCATCCTAGAAACAATGAAACAGAAATAAGTAGCAGCAAGGAGTCCTCACCCTGAAGTTTATACAACTGACTCTCCAGCTACTTTCAATAAATTCCAAATCCATATAAATAATAAAACAGTGCAGGAGTATTATCCCTTGTGTCTCTACAGGATTTACTGATCTCCAATAGAAACCGACAATTTTAAATTCACCGGCCTTGCGACTACAGTCTGCCCACCTACTGCTCACAAATCTGAAGGGAGGACTGTCCATTGCCTTTCACAGTCTTTAGCAGGACTAATGGGTTGTCTAATAGTCAATCACTTCCTCAACCCTAGTGGCTAATCTCTCTCATATCTGTTCTTATGTTCTCTCTCTGTCATCTTTCCATCTCGATAGTGACAGTATCTCCTTTTCCAAATCTTCTCAATGAATCTTCTCAACTGATTCCAGCTCGACATCTCAATCCCAAGCACTCGTCCTATTCCTTCTGTCCTCACTGTGCTGAGATCAGGAGCTGTCCTTCCCTCTCTTACCGCAGCTCATTTGCTTATTGAACCACAAAACTGTGCCATGTCTCCATCGGTTTCTACCCTCCCATTACAATGAGCCTTTCCAGCAATGTAACTTACTGCCAACTCTTTGTTCTTCCCAACCTTGATGTGACCTTCATCACATCGTTCCATCCGTCTTCAGAGGTAAGGCTGAATGCCCTCTTCACACCGACCCCCGCAAACACGTTAATATCTGGTAGACTATGCCCCCTTCCCAGACCAATGTTTGTTATCGCTAACAGAATGCACTGTTTTCGTAACAAGGTGTCAGCAGTGACTGGCTGGGGCTTTTTTGGCAAACGCTGTCTACAAATCCCGACTGTTCAGCAAGGCAGCCAGAAGGGAAAGGAGGGATGTCTGTTTGAACGTTAGAATGTTCTGTCTGGTAAAGCAGGCAGTCGAAGTCAGCAAGGCAGAATGGAACATCTTTGGAGTCACGAGAGAAGCTGTGTACAAATCCTGATGGTGGTGTGGGGAGACTCACTGGTCTCCCAGGAGCCATGTCTAAATGTTTGATACTCAGTCTGGTCCTGATGATGCAATGGGGACAAGCAGTTTAATGGAGAATATAAGGATCTGTGCTGGGAGGTTACCTGTTTCCTCACACTGGAATTCCATCGTCCACTACATGGGGAAGGGCGAAAGAGAAGAAATAAAGAGTTAGCCACAGCAAAGTAAACACTGGACACAAACACTCAATTTCACCAACCCACTACAATCAAACTGAATCAAGCCCATGTAACTGTGACTATGTCAATGAAGAATGTACTAAAATAACCCTGACAGCACAAAGTGCGATCATCAATAAAACCTGAACTCTTGAAGCAGGCATGGCCAGCCCCGAATACTGACTGCAGTGCCCAATTCCTGACAGCTGGAGATTGGCGGCATCACCCTTTCACCTTGGCCCAGATATCCAAGAGGAATGAAGGAACAGGGGGAAATATTGACTCCTGTGCACATGTTTCAGCAGCATTCAGCATAAACAGCAGGGCGGTTAGACTCACCCCAAACACCAGCCTGGATCCCCTCAGGTCAGATGAAGGTTTATTCAGGATAGAGCCTGAATACATCATGTAAAAAGGATTGGCGCAGCATATGGCCTGGATACTAGGACTGGTTCAGCCAAAACTCAGTTTTGTTTATTATAGGTTTTAGTGGAAAACTGTGTCCTGTTTCTCGAACCGTGTCAAGTGTTTCTACAACCGTATCTGTGTCTATAACTGTGCTCATGTGTCCAACTGTGGCCGATGTCTCGATAACTACACCGAGAGTCTGTATAATTATATCAGTGTCTAGAACAGTGTCCAGTCTCTATAACCGTGCCCATATCTACAGCCGTGCCCATATCTATAACCGTGCCCGTGTCTCTATAACCGTGCCCGTGTCTCTATAGCCGTGCCCGTGTCTCTATAACCGTGCCCATATCTATAACCGTGCCCGTGTCTCTATAACCGTGCCCGTGTCTCTATAACCGTGCCCGCGTCTCTATAACCGTGCCCGTGTCTCTATAACCGTGCCCGTGTCTCTATAACTGTGCCCGTGTCTCTATAGCCGTGCCCGTGTCTCTATAACTGTGCCCGTGTCTCTATAGCCGTGCCCGTGTCTCTATAAATGTGCCCGTGTCTCTATAAATGTGCCCGTGTCTCTATAACCGTGCCCGTGTCTCTATAACCGTGCCCGTGTCTCTATAGCCGTGCCCGTGTGTCTATAAATGTGCCCGTGTCTCTATAACCGTGCCCGTGTCTCTATAAATGTGCCCGTGTCTCTATAACCGTGCCCGTGTCTCTATAAATGTGCCCGTGTCTCTATAAATGTGCCCATGTCTCTATAACCGTGCCCGTGTCTCTATAACCGTGCCCATGTCTCTATAACTGTGCCGGCGTCTCTATAACCGTGCCCGTGTCTCTATAACCGTGCCCGTGACTCTATAACTGTGCCCGTGTCTCTATAAATGTGCCCATGTCTCTATAACCGTGCCCGTGACTCTATAACCGTGCCCGTGTCTCTATAACTATGCCCGCGTCTCTATAACCGTGCGCGTCTCTATAACCGTGCCCATGTCTCTATAACTGTGCCCGTGTCTCTATAACCGTGCCCGTGTCTCTATAACTGTGCCCGTGTCTCTATAACCGTGCCCGTGTCTCTGTAACCGTGCCCGTGTCTCTATAACTGTGCCCGTGTCTCTATAACCGTGCCCGTGTCTCTATAACCATGCCCGTGTCTCTATAAATGTGCCCGTGTCTCTATAACTGTGCCTGTGTCTCTATAAAGGTGCCCGTGTCTCTATAACCGTGCCCGTGTCTCTATCACCGTGCCCGTGTCTCTATAACTGTGCCCGTGTCTCTATAACCGTGCCCGTGTCTCTATAACCGTGTCCGTGTCTCTATAACTGTGCCCGTGTCTCTATAACCGTGCGCGTCTCTGTAACCGTGCCCGTGTCTCTATAACCGTGCCCGTGTCTCTATAACTGTGCCCGTGTCTCTATAACTGTGCCCGTGTCTCTATAAATGTGCCCGTGTCTCTATGGCCGTGCCCGTGTCTCTATAACTGTGCCTGTGTCTCTAAAACCATGCCCGTGTCTCTATAACCATGCCCGTGTCTCTATAACCGTGCGCGTCTCTATAACCGTGCCCGTGTCTCTATAACTGTGCCCATGTCTCTATAACTGTGCCCGTGTCTGTATAACTGTGCCCGTGTCTCTATAACCGTGCCCGTGTCTCTGTAATCGTGCCCGTGTCTCTGTAACCGTGCGCGTCTCTATAACCGTGCCCGTGTCTCTATAACCATGCCCGTGTCTCTATAACCGTGCCCGTGTCTCTGTAACCGTGCCCGTGTCTCTATAACCGTGCGTGTCTCTATAACCGTGCCCGTGTCTCTATAACCGTGCCCGCGTCTCTATAACCGTGCCCGTGTCTCTATAACCGTGCCCGTGTCTCTATAACCGTGCCCGTGTCTCTATAACTGTGCCCGTGCCTCTATAACCGTGCCCGTGTCTCTATAACTGTGCCCGTGTCTCTATAACCGTGCCCGCGTCTCTATTACCGTGCCCGTGTCTCTATAACTGTGCCCGTGTCTCTATAACCGTGCCCGTGTCTCTATAACTGTGCCCGTGTCATTGTAACCATGCCCGCGTCTCTATAACCGTGCCCGTGTCTCTATAACTGTGCCCGTGTCTCTATAACCGTGCCCGTGTCTCTATAACTGTGTCCGTGTCTCTATAACTGTGCCCGTGTCTCTATAACCGTGCGCGTCTCTTTTACCGTGCCCGTGTCTCTATAACCGTGCCCGTGTCTCTATAACTGTGCCCGTGTCTCTATAACCGTGCCCGTGTCTCTATAACCGTGCCCGTGTCTCCATAACCGTGCACGCGTCTCTATAACTGTGCCCGTGTCTCTATAACTGTGCCCGTGTCTCTACAACTGTGCCCGTGTCTCTATAACCGTGCCTGTGTCTCTATAACTGTGCCCGCGTCACTATAACTATGCCCGTGTCTCTATAACCATGCCTATGTCTATAACTGTGCCCGCGTCACCAATTCTATAACCGTGCCCGCGTCTCTATAGCCGCACATGCGTCTCCGTAACCGTGCCCGTGTCTCCACAACCATGCCCGTGTCTCCACAACCGTGCCCGTGTCTCCACAACCGTGCCCGTGTCTCTATAACCGTGCCTATGTCTATAACCGTGCCCGTGTCTCTATAAATGTGCCCGTGTCTCTGTAACCGTGCCCGTGTCTCTATAACTATGCCCGTGTCTCTATAACCGTGCCCGGGTCTCCAATTCTATAACCGCGCTCGTGTCTCTATAACCGTGCCCTTGTACGTATAGCCCTGCCTGTGTCTCTATAACCGTGCCTGTGTCTCTATAACCGTGCCCGGGTCTCCAATTCTATAACCGCGCTCGTGTCTCTATAACCGTGCCCTTGTCCGTATAGCCCTGCCTGTGTCTCTATAACTGTGCCCGTGTCTCTACAGCCGTGCCCGCGTCTCTATAATTGTTGCTCTCTATAACCGTGCCCGTGTCTCTATAACCGTGCCCGCGTCTCCAATTCTATAACCGTGCCCGTGTCTCTATAACCGTGCCCGTTTCTCTATAACCGTGCCCGTGTCTCTATAACTGTGCCCGTGTCTCTATAACCGTGCCCGCATCTCTATAACCGTGCCCGTGTCTCGATAACCGTGCCCGTGTCTCTATAAATGTGCCCGTGTCTCTATAACTGTGCCTGTGTCTCTATAAAGGTGCCCGTGTCTCTATAACCGTGCCCGTGTCTCTATAACCGTGCCCGTGTCTCTATAACTGTGCCCGTGTCTCTATAACCGTGCCCGTGTCTCTATAACCGTGTCCGTGTCTCTATAACTGTGCCCGTGTCTCTATAACCGTGCGCGTCTCTATAACCGTGCCCGTGTCTCTATAACCGTGCCCGTGTCTCTATAACCGTGCCCGTGTCTCTATAAATGTGCCCGTGTCTCTATAAATGTGCCCGTGTCTCTATAGCCGTGCCCGTGTCTCTATAACCGTGCCTGTGTCTCTATAACCATGCCCGTGTCTCTATAACCATGCCCGTGTCTCTATAACCGTGCGCGTCTCTATAACCGTGCCCGTGTCTCTATAACTGTGCCCATGTCTCTATAACTGTGCCCGTGTCTGTATAACTGTGCCCGTGTCTCTATAACCGTGCCCGTGTCTCTGTAATCGTGCCCGTGTCTCTGTAACCGTGCGCGTCTCTATAACCGTGCCCGTGTCTCTGTAACCGTGCCCGTGTCTCTGTAACCGTGCCCGTGTCTCTGTAACCGTGTCCGTGTCTCTATAACCGTGCGTGTCTCTATAACCGTGCCCGTGTCTCTATAACCGTGCCCTGTCTCTATAACTGTGCCCGTGTCTCTATAACCGTGCCCGCGTCTCTATAACCGTGCCCGTGTCTCTATAACTGTGCCCGTGTCTCCATAACCGTGCCCGTGTCTCTATAACTGTGCCCGTGTAATTGTAACCATGCCCGCGTCTCTATAACCGTGCCCGTGTCTCTATAACTGTGCCCGTGTCTCTATAACCGTGCCCGTGTCTCTATAACTGTGCCCGTGTCTCTATAAATGTGCCCGTGTCTCTATAGCCGTGCCCGTGTCTCTATAACTGTGCCCGTGTCTCTATAACCATGCCCGTGTCTCTATAACCATGCCCGTGTCACTATAACCGTGCGCGTCTCTATAACCGTGCCCGTGTCTCTATAACTGTGCCCATGTCTCTATAACTGTGCCCGTGTCTGTATAACTGTGCCCGTGTCTCTATAACCGTGCCCGTGTCTCTGTAATCGTGCCCGTGTCTCTGTAACCGTGCGCGTCTCTATAACCGTGCCCGTGTCTCTATAACCGTGCCCGTGTCTCTGTAACCGTGCCCGTGTCTCTGTAACCGTGCCCGTGTCTCTATAACCGTGCGTGTCTCTATAACCGTGCCCGTGTCTCTATAACTGTGCCCGTGTCTCTATAACCGTGCCCGTGTCTCTATAACTGTGCCCGTGTCTCTATAACCGTGCCCGTGTCTCTATAACTGTGTCCGTGTCTCTATAACTGTGCCCGTGTCTCTATAACCGTGCGCGTCTCTTTTACCGTGCCCGTGTCTCTATAACCGTGCCCGTGTCTCTATAACTGTGCCCGTGTCTCTATAACCGTGCCCGTGTCTCTATAACCGTGCCCGTGTCTCCATAACCGTGCACGCGTCTCTATAACTGTGCCCGTGTCTCTATAACCGTGCCTGTGTCTCTATAACCGTGCCTGTGTCTCTATAACCGTGCCTGTGTCTCTATAACTGTGCCCGCGTCACTATAACTATGCCCGTGTCTCTATAACCATGCCTATGTCTATAACTGTGCCCGCGTCACCAATTCTATAACCGTGCCCGCGTCTCTATAGCCGCACATGCGTCTCCGTAACCGTGCCCTGCGTCTCCGTAACCGTGCCCGTGTCTCCACAACCATGCCCGTGTCTCCACAACCATGCCCGTGTCTCCATAACCGTGCCCGTGTCTCCACAACCGTGCCCGTGTCTCCACAACCGTGCCCGTGTCTCTATAACCGTGCCTATGTCTATAACCGTGCCCGTGTCTCTATAAATGTGCCCGTGTCTCTGTAACCGTGCCCGTGTCGCTATAACTATGCCCATGTCTCTATAACCGTGCCCGGGTCTCCAATTCTATAACCGCGCTCGTGTCTCTATAACCGTGCCCTTGTCCGTATAGCCCTGCCTGTGTCTCTATAACCGTGCCTGTGTCTCTATAACCGTGCCCGGGTCTCCAATTCTATAACCGCGCTCGTGTCTCTATAACCGTGCCCTTGTCCGTATAGCCCTGCCTGTGTCTCTATAACTGTGCCCGTGTCTCTACAGCCGTGCCCGCGTCTCTATAATTGTTGCTCTCTATAACCGTGCCCGTGTCTCTATAACCGTGCCCGCGTCTCCAATTCTATAACCGTGCCCGTGTCTCTATAACCGTGCCCGTGTCTCTATAAATGTGCCCGTGTCTCTATAACCGTGCCCGTGTCTCTATAACCGTGCCCGTGTCTCTATAACTGTGCCCGTGTCTCTATAAATGTGCCCGTGTCTCTATAAATGTGCCCGTGTCTCTATAACCGTGCCCGTGACTCTATAACCGTGCCCGTGTCTCTATAACTATGCCCGCGTCTCTATAACCGTGCGCGTCTCTATAACCGTGCCCATGTCTCCATAACTGTGCCCGTGTCTCTATAACCGTGCCCGTGTCTCTATAACCGTGCCCGTGTCTCTATAAATATGCCCGTGTCTCTATAACTGTGCCTGTGTCTCTATAAAGGTGCCCGTGTCTCTATAACCGTGCCCGTGTCTCTATAACCGTGCCCGTGTCTCTATAACTGTGCCCGTGTCTCTATAACCGTGCCCGTGTCTCTATAACTGTGCCCGTGTCTCTATAACTGTGCCCGTGTCTCTATAACCGTGCGCGTCTCTATAACCGTGCCCGTGTCTCTATAACCGTGCCCGTGTCTCTATAACTGTGCCCGTGTCTCTATAACCGTGCCCGTGTCTCTATAAATGTGCCCGTGTCTCTATAGCCGTGCCCGTGTCTCTATAACTGTGCCCGTGTCTCTATAACCGTGCCCGTGTCTCTATAACTG
This sequence comes from Stegostoma tigrinum, assembly GCF_030684315.1. Taxonomy (NCBI): domain Eukaryota; kingdom Metazoa; phylum Chordata; class Chondrichthyes; order Orectolobiformes; family Stegostomatidae; genus Stegostoma; species Stegostoma tigrinum. The sequence continues at coordinate 2,771,167 of NC_081374.1, read as the reverse complement.
TGTCCGTGTCTCTATAACTGTGCCCGTGCCTCTATAACCGTGCGCGTCTCTATAACCGTGCCCGTGTCTCTATAACCGTGCCCGTGTCTCTATAACCGTGCCCGTGTCTCTATAACTGTGCCCGTGTCTCCATAAATGTGCCCGTGTCTCTATAGCCGTGCCCGTGTCTCTATAACTGTGCCCGTGTCTCTATAACCATGCCCGTGTCTCTATAACCATGCCCGTGTCTCTATAACCGTGCGCGTCTCTATAACCGTGCCCGTGTCTCTATAACTGTGCCCATGTCTCTATAACTGTGCCCGTGTCTGTATAACTGTGCCCGTGTCTCTATAACCGTGCCCGTGTCTCTGTAATCGTGCCCGTGTCTCTGTAACCGTGCGCGTCTCTATAACCGTGCCCGTGTCTCTATAACCGTGCCCGTGTCTCTGTAACCGTGCCCGTGTCTCTGTAACCGTGCCCGTGTCTCTATAACTGTGCCCGTGTCTCTATAACCGTGCCCGTGTCTCTATAACTGTGCCCGTGTCTCTATAACCGTGCCCGTGTCTCTATAACTGTGTCCGTGTCTCTATAACTGTGCCCGTGTCTCTATAACCGTGCGCGTCACTTTTACCGTGCCCGTGTCTCTATAACCGTGCCCGTGTCTCTATAACTGTGCCCGTGTCTCTATAACCGTGCCCGTGTCTCTATAACCGTGCCCGTGTCTCCATAACCGTGCACGCGTCACTATAACTATGCCCGTGTCTCTATAACCATGCCTATGTCTATAACTGTGCCCGCGTCACCAATTCTATAACCGTGCCCGCGTCTCTATAGCCGCACATGCGTCTCCGTAACCGTGCCCTGCGTCTCCGTAACCGTGCCCGTGTCTCCACAACCATGCCCGTGTCTCCACAACCATGCCCGTGTCTCCATAACCGTGCCCGTGTCTCCACAACCGTGCCCGTGTCTCCACAACCGTGCCCGTGTCTCTATAACCGTGCCTATGTCGATAACCGTGCCCGTGTCTCTATAAATGTGCCCGTGTCTCTGTAACCGTGCCCGTGTCTCTATAACTGTGCCCGTGTCTCTATAACCGTGCCTATGTCTATAACCGTGCCCGTGTCTCTATAAATGTGCCCGTGTCTCTATAACCGTGCCCGTGTCTCTATAACCGTGCCCGGGTCTCCAATTCTATAACCGCGCTCGTGTCTCTATAACCGTGCCCTTGTCCGTATAGCCCTGCCTGTGTCTCTATAACCGTGCCTGTGTCTCTATAACCGTGCCCGGGTCTCCAATTCTATAACCGCGCTCGTGTCTCTATAACCGTGCCCTTGTCCGTATAGCCCTGCCTGTGTCTCTATAACTGTGCCCGTGTCTCTACAGCCGTGCCCGCGTCTCTATAATTGTTGCTCTCTATAACCGTGCCCGTGTCTCTATAACCGTGCCCGCGTCTCCATTTCTATAACCGTGCACGTGTCTCTATAACCGTGCCCGTGTCTCTATAACCGTGCCCGTGTCTCTATAAATGTGCCCGTGTCTCTATAACCGTGCCCGTGTCTCTATAACCGTGCCCGTGTCTCTATAACTGTGCCCGTGTCTCTATAAATGTGCCCGTGTCTCTATAACCGTGCCCGTGACTCTATAACCATGCCCGTGTCTCTATAACTATGCCCGCGTCTCTATAACCGTGCGCGTCTCTATAACCGTGCCCATGTCTCTATAACTGTGCCCGTGTCTCTATAACCGTGCCCGTGTCTCTATAACCGTGCCCGTGTCTCTATAACTGTGCCCGTGTCTCTATAACCGTGACCGTGTCTCTATAACCGTGCCCGTGTCTCTGTAACCGTGCCCGTGTCTCTATAACTGTGCCCGTGTCTCTATAACCGTGCCCGTGTCTCTATAAATGTGCCCGTGTCTCTATAACTGTGCCTGTGTCTCTATAAAGGTGCCCGTGTCTCTATAACCATGCCCGTGTCTCTATAACCATGCCCGTGTCTCTATAACTGTGCCCGTGTCTCTATAACCGTGCCCGTGTCTCTATAACTGTGCCCGTGCCTCTATAACCGTGCGCGTCTCTATAACCGTGCCCGTGTCTCTATAACCGTGCCAGTGTCTCTATAACCGTGCCCGTGTCTCTATAACTGTGCCCGTGTCTCTATAACTGTGCCCGTGTCTCTATAAATGTGCCCGTGTCTCTATAGCCGTGCCCGTGTCTCTATAAATGTGCCCGTGTCTCTATAGCCGTGCCCGTGTCTCTATAACTGTGCCCGTGTCTCTATAACCATGCCCGTGTCTCTATAACCATGCCCGTGTCTCTATAACCGTGCGCGTCTCTATAACCGTGCCCGTGTCTCTATAACTGTGCCCATGTCTCTATAACTGTGCCCGTGTCTGTATAACTGTGCCCGTGTCTCTATAACCGTGCCCGTGTCTCTGTAATCGTGCCCGTGTCTCTGTAACCGTGCGCGTCTCTATAACCGTGCCCGTGTCTCTGTAACCGTGCCCGTGTCTCTGTAACCGTGCCCGTGTCTCTATAACCGTGCCCGTGTCTCTATAACCGTGCCCGTGTCTCTATAACCGTGCCCGTGTCTCTATAACTGTGTCCGTGTCTCTATAACTGTGCCCGTGTCTCTATAACCGTGCGCGTCTCTATAACCGTGCCCGTGTCTCTATAACCGTGCCCGTGTCTCTATAACTGTGCCCGTGTCTCTATAACCGTGCCCGTGTCTCTATAACCGTGCCCGTGTCTCCATAACCGTGCACGCGTCTCTATAACTGTGCCCGTGTCTCTATAACCGTGCCTGTGTCTCTATAACTGTGCCCGCGTCACTTTCACTATGCCCGTGTCTCTATAACCATGCCTATGTCTATAACTGTGCCCGCGTCACCAATTCTATAACCGTGCCCGCGTCTCTATAGCCGCACATGCGTCTCCGTAACCGTGCCCTGCGTCTCCGTAACCGTGCCCGTGTCTCCACAACCATGCCCGTGTCTCCACAACCATGCCCGTGTCTCCATAACCGTGCCCGTGTCTCCACAACCGTGCCCGTGTCTCCACAACCGTGCCCGTGTCTCTATAACCGTGCCTATGTCTATAACCGTGCCCGTGTCTCTATAAATGTGCCCGTGTCTCTGTAACCGTGCCCGTGTCTCTATAACTATGCCCGTGTCTCTATAACCGTGCCCGGGTCTCCAATTCTATAACCGCGCTCGTGTCTCTATAACCGTGCCCTTGTCCGTATAGCCCTGCCTGTGTCTCTATAACCGTGCCTGTGTCTCTATAACCGTGCCCGGGTCTCCAATTCTATAACCGCGCTCGTGTCTCTATAACCGTGCACTTGTCCGTATAGCCCTGCCTGTGTCTCTATAACTGTGCCCGTGTCTCTACAGCCGTGCCCGCGTCTCTATAATTGTTGCTCTCTATAACCGTGCCCGTGTCTCTATAACCGTGCCCGCGTCTCCAATTCTATAACCGTGCCCGTGTCTCTATAACCGTGCCCGTGTCTCTATAAATGTGCCCGTGTCTCTATAACCGTGCCCGTGTCTCTATAACCGTGCCCGTGTCTCTATAACTGTGCCCGTGTCTCTATAAATGTGCCCGTGTCTCTATAAATATGCCCGTGTCTCTATAACCGTGCCCGTGACTGTATAACCATGCCCGTGTCTCTATAACCGTGCGCGTCTCTATAACCGTGCCCATGTCTCTATAACTGTGCCCGTGTCTCTATAACTGTGCCCGTGTCTCTATAACCGTGCCCGTGTCTCTATAACTGTGCCCGTGTCTCTATAACCGTGACCGTGTCTCTATAACCGTGCCCGTGTCTCTGTAACCGTGCCCGTGTCTCTATAACTGTGCCCGTGTCTCTATAACCGTTCCCGCGTCTCTATAACCGTGCCCGTGTCTCTATAACCGTGCCCGTGTCGCTATAAATGTGCCCGTGTCTCTATAACTGTGCCTGTGTCTCTATAAAGGTGCCCGTGTCTCTATAACCGTGCCCGTGTCTCTATAACTGTGCCCGTGTCTCTATAACCGTGCCCGTGTCTCTATAACTGTGTCCGTGTCTCTATAACTGTGCCCGTGTCTCTATAACCGTGCGCGTCTCTATAACCGTGCCCATGTCTCTATAACCGTGCCAGTGTCTCTATAACTGTGCCCGTGTCTCTATAACTGTGCCCGTGTCTCTATAAATGTGCCCGTGTCTCTATAGCCGTGCCCGTGTCTCTATAACTGTGCCCGTGTCTCTATAACCGTGCCCGTGTCTCTATAACTGTGTCCGTGTCTCTATAACTGTGCCCGTGCCTCTATAACCGTGCGCGTCTCTATAACCGTGCCCGTGTCTCTATAACCGTGCCCGTGACTCTATAACCGTGCCCGTGTCTCTATAACGGTGCCCGTGTCTCTATAAATGTGCCCGTGTCTCTATAGCCGTGCCCGTGTCTCTATAACTGTGCCCGTGTCTCTATAACCATGCCCGTGTCTCTATAACCGTGCGCGTCTCTATAACTGTGCCCGTGTCTCTATAACCGTGCCCGTGTCTCTATAACCGTGCCCGTGTCTCTATAACTGTGCCCGTGTCTCTATAACCGTGACCGTGTCTCTATAACCGTGCCCGTGTCTCTGTAACCGTGCCCGTGTCTCTATAACTGTGCCCGTGTCTCTATAACCGTTCCCGCGTCTCTATAACCGTGCCCGTGTCTCTATAACCGTGCCCGTGTCTCTATAAATGTGCCCGTGTCTCTATAACTGTGCCTGTGTCTCTATAAAGGTGCCCGTGTCTCTATAACCGTGCCCGTGTCTCTATAACCGTGCCAGTGTCTCTATAACCGTGCCCGTGTCTCTATAACTGTGCCCGTGTCTCTATAACTGTGCCCGTGTCTCTATAAATGTGCCCGTGTCTCTATAGCCGTGCCCGTGTCTCTATAACTGTGCCCGTGTCTCTATAACCGTGCCCGTGTCTCTATAACTGTGTCCGTGTCTCTATAACTGTGCCCGTGCCTCTATAACCGTGCCCGTGTCTCTATAACCGTGCCCGTGTCTCTATAACCGTGCCCGTGTCTCTATAACTGTGCCCGTGTCTCTATAAATGTGCCCGTGTCTCTATAGCCGTGCCCGTGTCTCTATAACCGTGCCCGTGTCTCTATAACCATGCCCGTGTCTCTATAACCATGCCCGTGTCTCTATAACCGTGCGCGTCTCTATAACCGTGCCCGTGTCTCTATAACTGTGCCCATGTCTCTATAACTGTGCCCGTGTCTGTATAACTGTGCCCGTGTCTCTATAACCGTGCCCGTGTCTCTGTAATCGTGCCCGTGTCTCTGTAACCGTGCGCGTCTCTATAACCGTGCCCGTGTCTCTATAACCGTGCCCGTGTCTCTGTAACCGTGCCCGTGTCTCTATAACCGTGCGCGTCTCTTTTACCGTGCCCGTGTCTCTATAACTGTGCCCGTGTCTCTATAACCGTGCCCGTGTCTCTATAACCGTGCCCGTGTCTCCATAACCGTGCACGCGTCTCTATAACTGTGCCCGTGTCTCTATAACCGTGCCTGTGTCTCTATAACTGTGCCCGCGTCACTTTCACTATGCCCGTGTCTCTATAACCATGCCTATGTCTATAACTGTGCCCGCGTCACCAATTCTATAACCGTGCCCGCGTCTCTATAGCCGCACATGCGTCTCCGTAACCGTGCCCTGCGTCTCCGTAACCGTGCCCGTGTCTCCACAACCATGCCCGTGTCTCCACAACCGTGCCCGTGTCTCTATAACCGTGCCTATGTCTATAACCGTGCCCGTGTCTCTATAAATGTGCCCGTGTCTCTGTAACCGTGCCCGTGTCTCTATAACTATGCCCGTGTCTCTATAACCGTGCCCGGGTCTCCAATTCTATAACCGCGCTCGTGTCTCTATAACCGTGCCCTTGTCCGTATAGCCCTGCCTGTGTCTCTATAACCGTGCCTGTGTCTCTATAACCGTGCCCGGGTCTCCAATTCTATAACCGCGCTCGTGTCTCTATAACCGTGCACTTGTCCGTATAGCCCTGCCTGTGTCTCTATAACTGTGCCCGTGTCTCTACAGCCGTGCCTGCGTCTCTATAATTGTTGCTCTCTATAACCGTGCCCGTGTCTCTATAACCGTGCCCGCGTCTCCAATTCTATAACCGTGCCCGTGTCTCTATAACCGTGCCCGTGTCTCTATAAATGTGCCCGTGTCTCTATAACCGTGCCAGTGTCTCTATAACCGTGCCCGTGTCTCTATAACTGTGCCCGTGTCTCTATAAATGTGCCCGTGTCTCTATAAATATGCCCGTGTCTCTATAACCGTGCCCGTGTCTCTATAACCGTGCCCGTGTCTCTATAACCGTGCCCGTGTCTCTATAACCGTGCGCGTCTCTATAACCGTGCCCATGTCTCTATAACTGTGCCCGTGTCTCTATAACTGTGCCCGTGTCTCTATAACCGTGCCCGTGTCTCTATAACTGTGCCCATGTCTCTATAACCGTGACCGTGTCTCTATAACCGTGCCCGTGTCTCTGTAACCGTGCCCGTGTCTCTATAACTGTGCCCGTGTCTCTATAACCGTTCCCGCGTCTCTATAACCGTGCCCGTGTCTCTATAACCGTGCCCGTGTCTCTATAACTGTGCCCGTGTCTCTATAACCGTGACCGTGTCTCTATAACCGTGCCCGTGTCTCTGTAACCGTGCCCGTGTCTCTATAACTGTGCCCGTGTCTCTATAACCGTTCCCGCGTCTCTATAACCGTGCCCGTGTCTCTATAAATGTGCCCGTGTCTCTATAACTGTGCCTGTGTCTCTATAAAGGTGCCCGTGTCTCTATAACCGTGCCCGTGTCTCTATAACCGTGCCCGTGTCTCTATAACCGTGCCCGTGTCTCTATAACTGTGCCCGTGTCTCTATAACCGTGCCCGTGTCTCTATAACCGTGCCCGTGTCTCTATAACCGTGCGTGTCTCTATAACCGTGCCCGTGTCTCTATAACCGTGCCCGTGTCTCTATAACTGTGTCCGTGTCTCTATAACTGTGCCCGTGTCTCTATAACCGTGCGCGTCTCTATAACCGTGCCCGTGTCTCTATAACCATGCCCGTGTCTCTGTAACCGTGCGCGTCTCTATAACCGTGCCCGTGTCTCTATAACCGTGCCCGTGTCTCTATAACCGTGCGTGTCTCTATAACTGTGCCAGTGTCTCTATAACTGTGCCCGTGTCTCTATAACTGTGCCCGTGTCTCTATAAATGTGCCCGTGTCTCTATAGCCGTGCCCGTGTCTCTATAACTGTGCCCGTGTCTCTATAACCGTGCCCGTGTCTCTATAACTGTGTCCGTGTCTCTATAACTGTGCCCGTGCCTCTATAACCGTGCGCGTCTCTATAACCGTGCCCGTGTCTCTATAACCGTGCCCGTGACTCTATAACCGTGCCCGTGTCTCTATAACTGTGCCCGTGTCTCTATAAATGTGCCCGTGTCTCTATAGCCGTGCCCGTGTCTCTATAACTGTGCCCGTGTCTCTATAACCATGCCCGTGTCTCTATAACCATGCCCGTGTCTCTATAACCGTGCGCGTCTCTATAACCGTGCCCGTGTCTCTATAACTGTGCCCATGTCTCTATAACTGTGCCCGTGTCTGTATAACTGTGCCCGTGTCTCTATAACCGTGCCCGTGTCTCTGTAATCGTGCCCGTGTCTCTGTAACCGTGCGCGTCTCTATAACCGTGCCCGTGTCTCTATAACTGTGTCCGTGTCTCTATAACTGTGCCCGTGCCTCTATAACCGTGCGCGTCTCTATAACCGTGCCCGTGTCTCTATAACCGTGCCCGTGTCTCTATAACTGTGCCCGTGTCTCTATAACCGTGCCCGTGTCTCTATAACTGTGCCCGTGTCTCTAGAACCGTGCCCGGGTCTCCAATTCTATAACCGCGCTCATGTCTCTATAACCGTGCCCTTGTCCGTATAGCCCTGCCTGTGTCCCTATAACCGTGCCTGTGTCTCTATAACCGTGCCTGTGTCTCCATAGCCGTGTCCATATAACTGTGCCCGTGTCTCTACAGCCGTGCCCGCGTCTCTATAATTGTTGCTCTCTATAACCGTGCCCGTGTCTCTATAACCGTGCCCGCGTCTCCAATTCTATAACCGTGCCCGTGTCTCTATAACCGTGCCCGTGTCTCTATAACCGTGCCCGTGTCTCTATAACTGTGCCCGTGTCTCTATAACTGTGCCCGTGTCTCTATAACCGTGCCCGGGTCTCCAATTCTATAACCGCGCTCATGTCTCTATAACCGTGGCCTTGTCCGTATAGCCCTGCCTGTGTCTCTATAACCGTGCCTGTGTCTCTATAACCGTGCCCGTGTCTCCATAGCCGTGTCCGTATAACTGTGCCCGTGTCTCTACAGCCGTGCCCGCGTCTCTATAATTGTTGCTCTCTATAACCGTGCCCGTGTCTCTATAACCGTGCCCGTGTCTCTGTAACCGTGCCCGTGTCTCTGTAACCGTGCCCGTGTCTCTGTAACCGTGCCCGTGTCTCTATAAATGTGCCCGGGGCTCTGTAACCGTGCCCGTGTCTCTGTAACCGTGCCCGTGTCTCTGTAACCGTGCCCGTGTCTCTATAAATGTGCCCGGGGCTCTGTAACCGTGCCCGTGTCACTGTAACCGTGCCCGTGTCTCTGTAACCGTGCCCGTGTCTCTGTAACCGTGCCCGTGTCTCTATAACCGTGCCCGTGTCTCTGTAACCGTGCGCGTCTCTATAACCGTGCCTATGTCTCTATAGCCGTGCCTATGTCTGTAACCGTGCCCATGTCTCTATAACCGTGCCTGTGTCTCTATAACTGTGCCCGTGTCTCTATAACCGTGCCCGTGTCTCTATAACCGTGCCTGTGTCTCTATAACTGTGCCCGTGTCTCTATAACCGTGCCCGTGTCTCTATAACTATGCCCGCGTCTCTATAACTGTGCCCGTGTCTCTATAACCGTGCCCGTGTCTCTATAACTGTGCCCGTGTCTCCATAACCGTGCCCGTGTCTCCATAACCATGCACGCGTCTCTATAACTGTGCCCGTGTCTCTGTAACCGTGCCCGTGTCTCTATAACCGTGCCCGTGTCTCCATAACCATGCACGCGTCTCTATAACTGTGCCCGTGTCTCTGTAACCGTGCCCGTGTCTCTATAACCGTGCCTGTGTCTCTATAACTGTGCCCGCGTCACTATAACTATGCCCGTGTCTCTATAACCATGCCTATGTCTATAACTGTGCCCGCGTCACCAATTCTATAACCGTGCCCGCGTCTCTATAGCCGCACATGCGTCTCCGTAACCGTGCCCTGCGTCTCCGTAACCGTGCCCGTGTCTCCACAACCATGCCCGTGTCTCCACAACCATGCCCGTGTCTCCATAACCGTGTCCGTGTCTCCATAACCGTGCCCGTGTCTCCACAACCGTGCCCGTGTCTCCACAACCGTGCCCGTGTCTCCACAACCATGCCCGTGTCTCCACAACCGTGCCCGTGTCTCCACAACCGTGCCCGTGTCTCTATAACCGTGCCTATGTCTATAACCGTGCCCGTGTCTCTATAAATGTGCCCGTGTCTCTGTAACCGTGCCCGTGTCTCTATAACTATGCCCGTGTCTCTATAACCGTGCCCGGGTCTCCAATTCTATAACCGCGCTCGTGTCTCTATAACCGTGCCCTTGTCCGTATAGCCCTGCCTGTGTCTCTATAACCGTGCCTGTGTCTCTATAACCGTGCCCGGGTCTCCAATTCTATAACCGCGCTCGTGTCTCTATAACCGTGCCCTTGTCCGTATAGCCCTGCCTGTGTCTCTATAACTGTGCCCGTGTCTCTACAGCCGTGCCCGCGTCTCTATAATTGTTGCTCTCTATAACCGTGCCCGTGTCTCTATAACCGTGCCCGCGTCTCCAATTCTATAACCGTGCCCGTGTCTCTATAACCATGCCCGTGTCTCTATAACCGTGCCCGTGTCTCTATAACTGTGCCCGTGTCTCTATAACCGTGCCCGTGTCTCTATAACTGTGCCCGTGTCTCTAGAACCGTGCCCGGGTCTCCAATTCTATAACCGCGCTCATGTCTCTATAACCGTGGCCTTGTCCGTATAGCCCTGCCTGTGTCTCTATAACCGTGCCTGTGTCTCTATAACCGTGCCCGTGTCTCCATAGCCGTGTCCGTATAACTGTGCCCGTGTCTCTACAGCCGTGCCCGCGTCTCTATAATTGTTGCTCTCTATAACCGTGCCCGTGTCTCTATAACCGTGCCCGCGTCTCCAATTCTATAACCGTGCCCGTGTCTCTATAACCGTGCCCGTGTCTCTATAACCGTGCCCGTGTCTCTATAACTGTGCCCGTGTCTCTATAACCGTGCCCGTGTCTCTATAACTGTGCCCGTGTCTCTATAACCGTGCCCGGGTCTCCAATTCTATAACCGCGCTCATGTCTCTATAACCGTGGCCTTGTCCGTATAGCCCTGCCTGTGTCTCTATAACCGTGCCTGTGTCTCTATAACCGTGCCCGTGTCTCCATAGCCGTGTCCGTATAACTGTGCCCGTGTCTCTACAGCCGTGCCCGCGTCTCTATAATTGTTGCTCTCTATAACCGTGCCCGTGTCTCTATAACCGTGCCCGCGTCTCCAATTCTATAACCGTGCCTGTGTCTCTATAACCGTGCCCGTGTCACTATAACTGTGCCCGTGTCTCTATAACCGTGCCCGTGTCTCTATAACTGTGCCCGTGTCTCTGTAACCGTGCCCGTGTCTCTGTAACCGTGCCCGTGTCTCTATAACTGTGCCCGTGTCTCTGTAACCGTGCCCGTGTCTCTATAAATGTGCCCGGGGCTCTGTAACCGTGCCCGTGTCTCTGTAACGGTGCCCGTGTCTCTATAACCGTGCCTGTGTCTCTGTAACCGTGCGCGTCTCTATAACCGTGCCCCTGTCTCTATAACCGTGCCCGTGTCTCTATAACCGTGCCCATGTCTCTATAACCGTGCCCGTGTCTCTATAACCGTGCCCGTGTCTCTATAACCATGCCCGTGTCTCTATAACCGTGCCTATGTCTCTATAGCCGTGCCTATGTCTGTAACCGTGCCCATGTCTCTATAACCGTGCCCATGTCTCTATAACCGTGCCCGTGTCTCTATAACCGTGCCCGTGTCTCTATAACCGTGCCCGTGTCTCTATAGCCGTGCCCGTGTCTCTATAACCATGCCCGTGTCTCTATAACTGTGCCCGTGTCTCTATAACCGTGCCCGTGTCTCTATAGCCGTGCCCGTGTCTCTATAACTGTGCCCGTGTCTCTATAACCGTGCGTGTCTCTATAACCGTGCCCGTGTCTCTATAACCGTGCCCATGTCTCTATAACCGTGCCCGTGTCTCTATAGCCGTGCCCGTGTCTCAATAACCGTGCCCGAGTCTCTATAACTGTGCCCGTGTCTCTATAACCGTGCCCATGTCTCTATAACTGTGCCCGTGTCTCTATAACTGTGCCCGTGTCTCTATAACCGTGCCCGTGTCTCTGTAACCGTGCCCGTGTCTCTGTAACCGTGCGCGTCTCTATAACCGTGCCCGTGTCTCTATAACCGTGCCCGTGTCTCTATAACCGTGCCCGTGTCTCTATAGCCGTGCCCGTGTCTCTATAACCGTGCCCGTGTCTCTATAACCGTGCCCGTGTCTCTATAACTGTGCCCGTATCTCTATAACCGTGTCCGTATAACTGTGCCCGTGTCTCTACAGCCGTGCCCGCGTCTCTATAATTGTTGCTCTCTATAACCGTGCCCGTGTCTCTATAACCGTGCCCGCGTCTCCAATTCTATAACCGTGCCTGTGTCTCTATAACCGTGCCCGTGTCACTATAACTGTGCCCGTGTCTCTATAACCGTGCCCGTGTCTCTATAACTGTGCCCGTGTCTCTGTAACCGTGCCCGTGTCTCTGTAACCGTGCCCGTGTCTCTATAACCGTGCCCGCGTCTCCAATTCTATAACCGTGCCCGTGTCTCTATAACCATGCCCGTGTCTCTATAACCGTGCCCGTGTCTCTATAACTGTGCCCGTGTCTCTATAACCGTGCCCGTGTCTCTATAACTGTGCCCGTGTCTCTAGAACCGTGCCCGGGTCTCCAATTCTATAACCGCGCTCATGTCTCTATAACCGTGGCCTTGTCCGTATAGCCCTGCCTGTGTCTCTATAACCGTGCCTGTGTCTCTATAACCGTGCCCGTGTCTCCATAGCCGTGTCCGTATAACTGTGCCCGTGTCTCTACAGCCGTGCCCGCGTCTCTATAATTGTTGCTCTCTATAACCGTGCCCGTGTCTCTATAACCGTGCCCGCGTCTCCAATTCTATAACCGTGCCCGTGTCTCTATAACCGTGCCCGTGTCTCTATAACCGTGCCCGTGTCTCTATAACTGTGCCCGTGTCTCTATAACCGTGCCCGGGTCTCCAATTCTATAACCGCGCTCATGTCTCTATAACCGTGGCCTTGTCCGTATAGCCCTGCCTGTGTCTCTATAACCGTGCCTGTGTCTCTATAACCGTGCCCGTGTCTCCATAGCCGTGTCCGTATAACTGTGCCCGTGTCTCTACAGCCGTGCCCGCGTCTCTATAATTGTTGCTCTCTATAACCGTGCCCGTGTCTCTATAACCGTGCCCGCGTCTCCAATTCTATAACCGTGCCTGTGTCTCTATAACCGTGCCCGTGTCACTATAACTGTGCCCGTGTCTCTATAACCGTGCCCGTGTCTCTATAACTGTGCCCGTGTCTCTGTAACCGTGCCCGTGTCTCTGTAACCGTGCCCGTGTCTCTATAAATGTGCCCGTGTCTCTGTAACCGTGCCCGTGTCTCTATAACTGTGCCCGTGTCTCTGTAACGGTGCCCGTGTCTCTATAACCGTGCCTGTGTCTCTGTAACCGTGCGCGTCTCTATAACCGTGCCCCTGTCTCTATAACCGTGCCCGTGTCTCTATAACCGTGCCCATGTCTCTATAACTGTGCCCGTGTCTCTATAACCGTGCCCGTGTCTCTATAACCGTGCCCGTGTCTCTATAACAGTGCCCGTGTCTCTATAGCCGTGCCCGTGTCTCTATAACCATGCCCGTGTCTCTATAACCGTGCCCGTGTCTCTATAACCGTGCCCGTGTCTCTATAGCCGTGCCCGTGTCTCTATAACTGTGCCCGTGTCTCTATAACCGTGCGTGTCTCTATAACCGTGCCCGTGTCTCTATAACCGTGCCCATGTCTCTATAACCGTGCCCGTGTCTCTATAGCCGTGCCCGTGTCTCAATAACCGTGCCCGAGTCTCTATAACTGTGCCCGTGTCTCTATAACCGTGCCCATGTCTCTATAACTGTGCCCGTGTCTCTATAACTGTGCCCGTGTCTCTATAACCGTGCCCGTGTCTCTGTAACCGTGCCCGTGTCTCTGTAACCGTGCGCGTCTCTATAACCGTGCCCGTGTCTCTATAACCGTGCCCGTGTCTCTATAACCGTGCCCGTGTCTCTATAGCCGTGCCCGTGTCTCTATAGCCGTGCCCGTGTCTCTATAACCGTGCCCGTGTCTCTATAACTGTGCCCGTGTCTCTATAACCGTGCCCGTGTCTCTATAACCGTGCGTGTCTCTATAACCGTGCCCGTGTCTCTATAACCGGGCCCGTGTCTCTATAACCGTGCCCGTGTCTCTATAACCGTGCGCGTCTCTATAACCGTGCCCGTGTCTCTATAACCGTGCCCGTGTCTCTATAACCGTGCGCGTCTCTATAACCGTGCCAGTGTCTCTATAACCGTGCCCGTGTCTCTATAACCGGGCCCGTGTCTCTATAACCGGGCGCGTCTCTATAACCGTGCCCGTGTCTCTATAACCGTGCCCGTGTCTCTATAACCGTGCCCGTGTCTCTATAACCGTGCGCGTCTCTATAACCGTGCCCGTGTCTCTATAACCGTGCCCGTGTCTCTATAACTGTGCCCGTGTCTCTATAACCGTGCCCGTGTCTCTATAACCGTGCCCGTGTCTCTATAACCGTGCGTGTCTCTATAACGGTGCCCGTGTCTCTATAACCGTGCCCGTGTCTCTATAACCGTGCGCGTCTCTATAACCGTGCCAGTGTCTCTATAACCGTGCCCGTGTCTCTATAACCGGGCCCGTGTCTCTATAACCGGGCCCGTGTCTCTATAACCGGGCGCGTCTCTATAACCGTGCCCGTGTCTCTATAACAGTGCCCGTGTCTCTATAACCGTGCCCGTGTCTCTATAACCGTGCCCGTGTCTCTATAAACGTGCGCGTCTCTATAACCGTGCCCGTGTCTCTATAACCGTGCCCGTGTCTCTATAACCGTGCCCGTGTCTCTATAACCGTGCGTGTCTCTATAACGGTGCCCGTGTCTCTATAACCGTGCCCGTGTCTCTATAACCGTGCGCGTCTCTATAACCGTGCCCGTGTCTCTATAACCGTGCCCGTGTCTCTATAACCGTGCGTGTCTCTATAACCGTGCCCGTGTCTCTATAACCGTGCGCGTCTCTATAACCGTGCGCGTCTCTATAACCGTGCCCGTGTCTCTATAACCGTGCCCGTGTCTCTATAACCGTGCCTGTGTCTCTATAACTGTGCCCGTGTCTCTATAACCGTGCCCGTGTCTCTATAACCGTGCCCGTGTCTCTATAACCGTGCCCGTGTCTCCATAACCGTGCACGCGTCTCTATAACTGTGCCCGTGTCTCTATAACCGTGCCCGTGTCTCTATAACCGTGCCCGTGTCTCTATAACCGTGCCTGTGTCTCTATAACTGTGCCCGCGTCACTATAACTATGCCCGTGTCTCTATAACCATGTCTATGTCTATAACTGTGCCCGCGTCACTAATTCTATAACCGTGCCCGCGTCTCTATAGCCGCACATGCGTCTCCGTAACCGTGCCCTGCGTCTCCGTAACCGTGCCCGTGTCTCCACAACCATGCCCGTGTCTCCAGAACCGTGCCCGTGTCTCCACAACCGTGCCCGTGTCTCCACAACCGTGCCCGTGTCTCTATAACCGTGCCTATGTCTATAACCGTGCCCGTGTCTCTATAAATGTGCCCGTGTCTCTGTAACCGTGCCCGTGTCTCTATAACCGTGCCCGTGTCTCTATAACCGTGCGTGTCTCTATAACGGTGCCCGTGTCTCTATAACCGTGCCCGTGTCTCTATAACCGTGCGCGTCTCTATAACCGTGCCCGTGTCTCTATAACCGTGCCCGTGTCTCTATAACCGTGCGCGTCTCTATAACCGTGCCCGTGTCTCTATAACCATGCCCGTGTCTCTATAACCGTGCCCGTGTCTCTATAGCCGTGCCCGTGTCTCTATAACCATGCCCGTGTCTCTATAACTGTGCCCGTGTCTCTATAACCGTGCCCGTGTCTCTATAGCCGTGCCCGTGTCTCTATAACTGTGCCCGTGTCTCTATAACCGTGCGTGTCTCTATAACCGTGCCCGTGTCTCTATAACCGTGCCCATGTCTCTATAACCGTGCCCGTGTCTCTATAGCCGTGCCCGTGTCTCAATAACCGTGCCCGTGTCTCAATAACCGTGCCCGAGTCTCTATAACCGTGCCCATGTCTCTATAACTGTGCCCGTGTCTCTATAACTGTGCCCGTGTCTCTATAACCGTGCCCGTGTCTCTGTAACCGTGCCCGTGTCTCTGTAACCGTGCGCGTCTCTATAACCGTGCCCGTGTCTCTATAACCGTGCCCGTGTCTCTATAACCGTGCCCGTGTCTCTATAGCCGTGCCCGTGTCTCTATAACCGTGCCCGTGTCTCTATAACCGTGCCCGTGTCTCTATAACTGTGCCCGTATCTCTATAACCGTGTCCGTATAACTGTGCCCGTGTCTCTACAGCCGTGCCCGCGTCTCTATAATTGTTGCTCTCTATAACCGTGCCCGTGTCTCTATAACCGTGCCCGCGTCTCCAATTCTATAACCGTGCCTGTGTCTCTATAACCGTGCCCGTGTCACTATAACTGTGCCCGTGTCTCTATAACCGTGCCCGTGTCTCTATAACTGTGCCCGTGTCTCTGTAACCGTGCCCGTGTCTCTGTAACCGTGCCCGTGTCTCTATAACCGTGCCCGCGTCTCCAATTCTATAACCGTGCCCGTGTCTCTATAACCATGCCCGTGTCTCTATAACCGTGCCCGTGTCTCTATAACTGTGCCCGTGTCTCTATAACCGTGCCCGTGTCTCTATAACTGTGCCCGTGTCTCTAGAACCGTGCCCGGGTCTCCAATTCTATAACCGCGCTCATGTCTCTATAACCGTGGCCTTGTCCGTATAGCCCTGCCTGTGTCTCTATAACCGTGCCTGTGTCTCTATAACCGTGCCCGTGTCTCCATAGCCGTGTCCGTATAACTGTGCCCGTGTCTCTACAGCCGTGCCCGCGTCTCTATAATTGTTGCTCTCTATAACCGTGCCCGTGTCTCTATAACCGTGCCCGCGTCTCCAATTCTATAACCGTGCCCGTGTCTCTATAACCGTGCCCGTGTCTCTATAACCGTGCCCGTGTCTCTATAACTGTGCCCGTGTCTCTATAACCGTGCCCGGGTCTCCAATTCTATAACCGCGCTCATGTCTCTATAACCGTGGCCTTGTCCGTATAGCCCTGCCTGTGTCTCTATAACCGTGCCTGTGTCTCTATAACCGTGCCCGTGTCTCCATAGCCGTGTCCGTATAACTGTGCCCGTGTCTCTACAGCCGTGCCCGCGTCTCTATAATTGTTGCTCTCTATAACCGTGCCCGTGTCTCTATAACCGTGCCCGCGTCTCCAATTCTATAACCGTGCCTGTGTCTCTATAACCGTGCCCGTGTCACTATAACTGTGCCCGTGTCTCTATAACCGTGCCCGTGTCTCTATAACTGTGCCCGTGTCTCTGTAACCGTGCCCGTGTCTCTGTAACCGTGCCCGTGTCTCTATAAATGTGCCCGTGTCTCTGTAACCGTGCCCGTGTCTCTATAACTGTGCCCGTGTCTCTGTAACGGTGCCCGTGTCTCTATAACCGTGCCTGTGTCTCTGTAACCGTGCGCGTCTCTATAACCGTGCCCCTGTCTCTATAACCGTGCCCGTGTCTCTATAACCGTGCCCATGTCTCTATAACTGTGCCCGTGTCTCTATAACCGTGCCCGTGTCTCTATAACCGTGCCCGTGTCTCTATAACAGTGCCCGTGTCTCTATAGCCGTGCCCGTGTCTCTATAACCATGCCCGTGTCTCTATAACCGTGCCCGTGTCTCTATAACCGTGCCCGTGTCTCTATAGCCGTGCCCGTGTCTCTATAACTGTGCCCGTGTCTCTATAACCGTGCGTGTCTCTATAACCGTGCCCGTGTCTCTATAACCGTGCCCATGTCTCTATAACCGTGCCCGTGTCTCTATAGCCGTGCCCGTGTCTCAATAACCGTGCCCGAGTCTCTATAACTGTGCCCGTGTCTCTATAACCGTGCCCATGTCTCTATAACTGTGCCCGTGTCTCTATAACTGTGCCCGTGTCTCTATAACCGTGCCCGTGTCTCTGTAACCGTGCCCGTGTCTCTGTAACCGTGCGCGTCTCTATAACCGTGCCCGTGTCTCTATAACCGTGCCCGTGTCTCTATAACCGTGCCCGTGTCTCTATAGCCGTGCCCGTGTCTCTATAGCCGTGCCCGTGTCTCTATAACCGTGCCCGTGTCTCTATAACTGTGCCCGTGTCTCTATAACCGTGCCCGTGTCTCTATAACCGTGCGTGTCTCTATAACCGTGCCCGTGTCTCTATAACCGGGCCCGTGTCTCTATAACCGTGCCCGTGTCTCTATAACCGTGCGCGTCTCTATAACCGTGCCCGTGTCTCTATAACCGTGCCCGTGTCTCTATAACCGTGCGCGTCTCTATAACCGTGCCAGTGTCTCTATAACCGTGCCCGTGTCTCTATAACCGGGCCCGTGTCTCTATAACCGGGCGCGTCTCTATAACCGTGCCCGTGTCTCTATAACCGTGCCCGTGTCTCTATAACCGTGCCCGTGTCTCTATAACCGTGCGCGTCTCTATAACCGTGCCCGTGTCTCTATAACCGTGCCCGTGTCTCTATAACTGTGCCCGTGTCTCTATAACCGTGCCCGTGTCTCTATAACCGTGCCCGTGTCTCTATAACCGTGCGTGTCTCTATAACGGTGCCCGTGTCTCTATAACCGTGCCCGTGTCTCTATAACCGTGCGCGTCTCTATAACCGTGCCAGTGTCTCTATAACCGTGCCCGTGTCTCTATAACCGGGCCCGTGTCTCTATAACCGGGCCCGTGTCTCTATAACCGGGCGCGTCTCTATAACCGTGCCCGTGTCTCTATAACAGTGCCCGTGTCTCTATAACCGTGCCCGTGTCTCTATAACCGTGCCCGTGTCTCTATAAACGTGCGCGTCTCTATAACCGTGCCCGTGTCTCTATAACCGTGCCCGTGTCTCTATAACCGTGCGTGTCTCTATAACGGTGCCCGTGTCTCTATAACCGTGCCCGTGTCTCTATAACCGTGCGCGTCTCTATAACCGTGCCCGTGTCTCTATAACCGTGCCCGTGTCTCTATAACCGTGCGTGTCTCTATAACCGTGCCCGTGTCTCTATAACCGTGCGCGTCTCTATAACCGTGCGCGTCTCTATAACCGTGCCCGTGTCTCTATAACCGTGCCCGTGTCTCTATAACCGTGCCTGTGTCTCTATAACTGTGCCCGTGTCTCTATAACCGTGCCCGTGTCTCTATAACCGTGCCCGTGTCTCTATAACCGTGCCCGTGTCTCCATAACCGTGCACGCGTCTCTATAACTGTGCCCGTGTCTCTATAACCGTGCCCGTGTCTCTATAACCGTGCCCGTGTCTCTATAACCGTGCCTGTGTCTCTATAACTGTGCCCGCGTCACTATAACTATGCCCGTGTCTCTATAACCATGTCTATGTCTATAACTGTGCCCGCGTCACTAATTCTATAACCGTGCCCGCGTCTCTATAGCCGCACATGCGTCTCCGTAACCGTGCCCTGCGTCTCCGTAACCGTGCCCGTGTCTCCACAACCATGCCCGTGTCTCCAGAACCGTGCCCGTGTCTCCACAACCGTGCCCGTGTCTCCACAACCGTGCCCGTGTCTCTATAACCGTGCCTATGTCTATAACCGTGCCCGTGTCTCTATAAATGTGCCCGTGTCTCTGTAACCGTGCCCGTGTCTCTATAACCGTGCCCGTGTCTCTATAACCGTGCGTGTCTCTATAACGGTGCCCGTGTCTCTATAACCGTGCCCGTGTCTCTATAACCGTGCGCGTCTCTATAACCGTGCCCGTGTCTCTATAACCGTGCCCGTGTCTCTATAACTGTGCCCGTGTCTCTATAACCGTGCGCGTCTCTATAACCGTGCCCGTGTCTCTATAACCATTCCCGTGTCTCTATAACCGTGCGCGTCTCTATAACCGTGTGCGTCTCTATAACCGTGCCCGTGTCTCTATAACCGTGCCCGTGTCTCTATAACCGTGCCTGTGTCTCTATAACTGTGCCCGTGTCTCTATAACCGTGCCCGTGTCTCTATAACTATGCCCGCGTCTCTATAACTGTGCCCGTGTCTCTGTAACCGTGCCCGTGTCTCTATAACCGTGCCCGTGTCTCTATAACCGTGCCTGTGTCTCTATAACTGTGCCCGCGTCACTATAACTATGCCCGTGTCTCTATAACCATGCCTATGTCTATAACTGTGCCCGCGTCACCAATTCTATAACCGTGCCCGCGTCTCTATAGCCGCACATGCGTATCCGTAACCGTGCCCTGCGTCTCCGTAACCGTGCCCGTGTCTCCACAACCATGCCCGTGTCTCCACAACCATGCCCGTGTCTCCATAACCGTGTCCGTGTCTCCATAACCGTGTCCGTGTCTCCACAACCGTGCCCGTGTCTCCACAACCGTGCCCGTGTCTCTATAACCGTGCCTATGTCTATAACCGTGCCCGTGTCTCTATAAATGTGCCCGTGTCTCTGTAACCGTGCCCGTGTCTCTATAACTATGCCCGTGTCTCTATAACCGTGCCCGGGTCTCCAATTCTATAACCGCGCTCGTGTCTCTATAACCGTGCCCTTGTCCGTATAGCCCTGCCTGTGTCTCTATAACCGTGCCTGTGTCTCTATAACCGTGCCCGGGTCTCCAATTCTATAACCGCGCTCGTGTCTCTATAACCGTGCCCTTGTCCGTATAGCCCTGCCTGTGTCTCTATAACTGTGCCCGTGTCTCTACAGCCGTGCCCGCGTCTCTATAATTGTTGCTCTCTATAACCGTGCCCGTGTCTCTATAACCGTGCCCGCGTCTCCAATTCTATAACCGTGCCCGTGTCTCTATAACCATGCCCGTGTCTCTATAACCGTGCCCGTGTCTCTATAACTGTGCCCGTGTCTCTATAACCGTGCCCGTGTCTCTATAACTGTGCCCGTGTCTATATAACCGTGCCCGGGTCTCCAATTCTATAACCGCGCTCATGTCTCTATAACCGTGCCCTTGTCCGTATAGCCCTGCCTGTGTCTCTATAACCGTGCCTGTGTCTCTATAACCGTGCCCGGGTCTCCAATTCTATAACCGCGCTCGTGTCTCTATAACCGTGCCCTTGTCCGTATAGCCCTGCCTGTGTCTCTATAACTGTGCCCGTGTCTCTACAGCCGTGCCCGCGTCTCTATAATTGTTGCTCTCTATAACCGTGCCCGTGTCTCTATAACCGTGCCCGCGTCTCCAATTCTATAACCGTGCCCGTGTCTCTATAACCATGCCCGTGTCTCTATAACCGTGCCCGTGTCTCTATAACTGTGCCCGTGTCTATATAACCGTGCCCGGGTCTCCAATTCTATAACCGCGCTCCTGTCTCTATAACCGTGCCCTTGTCCGTATAGCCCTGCCTGTGTCCCTATAACCGTGCCTGTGTCTCTATAACCGTGCCTGTGTCTCCATAGCCGTGTCCGTATAACTGTGCCCGTGTCTCTACAGCCGTGCCCGCGTCTCTATAATTGTTGCTCTCTATAACCGTGCCCGTGTCTCTATAACCGTGCCCGCGTCTCCAATTCTATAACCGTGCCCGTGTCTCTATAACCGTGCCCGTGTCTCTATAACCGTGCCCGTGTCTCTATAACTGTGCCCGTGTCTCTATAACCGTGCCCGGGTCTCCAATTCTATAACCGCGCTCATGTCTCTATAACCGTGGCCTTGTCCGTATAGCCCTGCCTGTGTCTCTATAACCGTGCCTGTGTCTCTATAACCGTGCCCGTGTCTCCATAGCCGTGTCCGTATAACTGTGCCCGTGTCTCTACAGCCGTGCCCGCGTCTCTATAATTGTTGCTCTCTATAACCGTGCCCGTGTCTCTATAACCGTGCCCGCGTCTCCAATTCTATAACCGTGCCCGTGTCTCTATAACCGTGCCCGTGTCTCTATAACTGTGCCCGTATCTCTATAACCGTGCCCGTGTCTCTATAACTGTGCCCGTGTCTCTGTAACCGTGCCCGTGTCTCTGTAACCGTGCCCGTGTCTCTGTAACCGTGCCCGTGTCTCTATAAATGTGCCCGGGTCTCTGTAACCGTGCCCGTGTCTCTGTAACCGTGCCCGTGTCTCTGTAACCGTGCCCGTGTCTCTGTAACCGTGCGCATCTCTATAACCGTGCCCGTGTCTCTATAACCGTGCCCGTGTCTCTATAACTGTGCCCGTGTCTCTATAACCGTGCCCGTGTCTCTATAACCATGCCCGTGTCTCTATAACCGTGCCTATGTCTCTATAGCCGTGCCTATGTCTGTAACCGTGCCCATGTCTCTATAACCGTGCCCATGTCTCTATAACTGTGCCCGTGTCTCTATAACCGTGCCCGTGTCTCTATAACCGTGCCCGTGTCTCTATAGCCGTGCCCGTGTCTCTATAACCATGCCCGTGTCTCTATAACTGTGCCCGTGTCTCTATAACCGTGCCCGTGTCTCTATAGCCGTGCCCGTGTCTCTATAACTGTGCCCGTGTCTCTATAACCGTGCGTGTCTCTATAACCGTGCCCGTGTCACTACAACCGTGCCCATGTCTCTATAACCGTGCCCGTGTCTCTATAGCCGTGCCCGTGTCTCTATAACCGTGCCCGAGTCTCTATAACTGTGCCCGTGTCTCTATAACCGTGCCCGTGTCTCTATAACCGTGACCGTGTCTCTATAACTGTGCCCGTGTCTCTATAACCGTGTCCGTGTCTCTATAACTGTGCCCGTGTCTCTATAACTATGCCCGTGTCTCTTTAACCGTGAGCTTCTCTATAACCGTGCGTGTCTCTATAACTATGCCCGTGTCTCTATAACCGTGAGCTTCTCTATAACCGTGCGCGTCTCTATAACCGTGCCCGTGTCTCTATAACCGTGCCCGTGTCTCTATAACCGTGCCCGTGTCTCTATAACTGTGCCCGTGTCTCTATAACCGTGCGCGTCTCTATAACCGTGCCCATGTCTCTATAACCGTGCCCGTGTCTCTATAACCGTGCCCGTGTCTCTATAACCGTGCCCGTGTCTCTCTAACTAGGCCCGTGTCTCTATAACCGTGCCCGTGTCTCTGTAACCGTGCCCGTGTCCCTGTAACCGTGCGCGTCTCTATAACCGTGCCCGTGTCTCTATAACCATGCCCGTGTCTCTGTAACCGTGCCCGTGTCTCTATAACCGTGCCCGTGTCTCTGTAACCGTGCCCGTGTCTCTGTAACCGTGCGCGTCTCTATAACCGTGCACGTGTCTCTATAACCGTGCCCGTGTCTCTATAACCGTGCGCGTCTCTATAACCGTGCCCGTGTCTCTATAACCGTGCGTCTCTATAACCGTGCCCGTGTCTCTATAACTGTGCCCGTGTCTCTATAACCGTGCCCGTGTCTCTATAACTGTGCCCGTGTCTCTATAACCGTGCCCGTGTCTCTGTAACCGTGCCCGTGTCTCTATAACCGTGCGCGTCTCTATAACCGTGCCCGTGTCTCTATAACTGTGCCCGTGTCTCTATAACCGTGCGCGTCTCTATAACCGTGCCCGTGTCTCTATAACCGTGCCCGTGTCTCTATAACTGTGCCCGTGTCTCTATAACCGTGCCCGTGTCTCTATAACCGTGCCCGTGTCTCTATAAATGTGCCCGTGTCTCTATAGCCGTGTCTCTATAACCGTGCCCGTGTCTCTATAACTGTGCCCGTGTCTCTATAACCGTGCCCGTGTCTCTATAACCGTGCCCGTGTCTCTATAAATGTGCCCGTGTCTCTATAGCCGTGTCTCTATAACCGTGCCCGTGTCTCTATAACCGTGCCCGTGTCTCTATAATTGTGCCCGTGTCTCTATAACCGTGCCCGTGTCTCTATAACTGTGCGCGTCTCTTTTACCGTGCCCGTGTCTCTATAACCGTGCCCGTGTCTCTATAACTGTGCCCGTGTCTCTATAAATGTGCCCGTGTCTCTATAACTGTGCCCGTGTCTCTATAGCCGTGCCCGTGTCTCTATAACTGTGCCCGTGTCTCTATAACCGTGCCCGTGTCTCTATAACCGTGCGCGTCTCTATAACCGTGCCCGTGTCTCTATAACTGTGCCCGTGTCTCTATAACTGTGCCCGTGTCTCTATAACCGTGCCCGTGTCTCTGTAACCGTGCCCGTGTCTCTGTAACCGTGCGCGTCTCTATAACCGTGCCCGTGTCTCTGTAACCGTGCCCGTGTCTCTATAACCGTGCCCGTGTCTCTATAACCGTGCGTGTCTCTATAACCGTGCCCGTGTCTCTATAACTGTGCCCGTGTCTCTATAACCGTGCCCGTGTCTCTATAACCGTGCCCGTGTCTCTATAACCGTGCCCGTGTCTCTGTAACCGTGCCCGTGTCTCTATAACCGTGCCCGCGTCTCTATAACCGTGCGCGTCTCTATAACCGTGCCCGTGTCTCCATAACCGTGCCCGTGTCTCTATAACCGTGCGCGTCTCTATAACCGTGCCCGTGTCTCTATAACTGTGCCCGTGTCTCTATAACCGTGCGCGTCTCTATAACCGTGCCCGTGTCTCTATAACCGTGCCCGTGTCTCTATAACTGTGCCCGTGTCTCTATAACCGTGCCCGTGTCTCTATAACCGTGCCCGTGTCTCTATAAATGTGCCCGTGTCTCTATGGCCGTGTCTCTATAACCGTGCCCGTGTCTCTATAAATGTGCCCGTGTCTCTTTCGCCGTGCCAATGTCTCTATAACCGTGCCCGTGTCTCTATAACCGTGCCCACGTCTCTATAACTGTGCCCGTGTCTCTATAACCGTGCCCGTGTCTCTATAACCGTGACCGTGTCTCTATAACCGTGCCCGTGTCTCTATAACTATGCCCGTGTTTCTATAACCGTGCCCGTGTCTCTATAACCGTGCCCGTGTCTCTATAACTGTGCCCGTGTCTCTATAACCGTGCGTGTCTCTATAACCGTGCCCGTGTCTCTATAACCGTGCGCGTCTCTATAACCGTGCCCGTGTCTCTATAACCGTGCCCGTGTCTCTATAACCGTGCCCGTGTCTCTATAACCGTGCCCGTGTCTCTATAGCCGTGCCCGTGTCTCTGTAACTATGCCCGTGTCTCTATAACCGTGCGCGTCTCTATAACCGTGCCCGTGTCTCTATAACCGTGCCCGTGTCTCTGTAACCGTGCCCGTGTCTCTGTAACTATGCCCGTGTCTCTATAACCGTGCGCGTCTCTATAACCGTGCCCGTGTCTCTATAACCGTGCCCGTGTCTCTATAACCGTGCCCGTGTCTCTATAACTGTGCCCGTGTCTCTATAACCGTGCCCGTGTTTCTGTAACCGTGCCCGTGTGTCTGTAACCGTGCCCGTGTCTCTGTAACCGTGCCCGCGTCTCTGTAACTGTGCGCGTCTCTATAACCGTGCCCGTGTCTCTATAACCGTGCCCGTGTCTCTGTAACTGTGCTCGTGTCTCTGTAACCGTGCCCGTGTCTCTATAACCGTGCCCGTGTCTCTGTAACCGTGCCCGTGTCTCTATAACCGTGCCCGTGTCTCTGTAACCGTGCCCGTGTCTCTGTAACCGTGCCTATGTCTATAACCGTGCCCGTGTCTCCATAACCGTGCCCGTGTCTCTGTAACCGTGCCCGTGTCTCTGTAACCGTGCCCGTGTCTCTATAACCGTGCCCGTGTCTCTGTAACCGTGCCCGTGTCTCTATAACCGTGCCCGTGTCTCTGTAACCGTGCCCGTGTCTCTATAACCGTGCCTATGTCTCTAACTGTGCCCGTGTCTCCATAACCGTGCCAGTGTCTCTATAGCCGTGCCCGCGTTTCCAATTCTATAACTGTGTCTGTGTCTCTATAACCGTGCCCAAGTCTATAACCGGGCCGGCGTTTCCAATTCTGTAACCATGCCTGAGTCTCCATACCTGTGCCCATGTCTATATTTGTGCCTGTGTCTCTATAACCGTGCCCGTGTCTATAACCATGTCGAGTATCTCTAAACGCGTCCAGTGTCCCTAACCGTGTCAAGTGTCTCTATTACTGTGTCCACGTCTCTATAGCCATGTCCTGAGTCTGTAACCATCTTGAGTACGTAACTGGGCAGTGCACACACATGTAAAACCTATCATGACAAAACTGAGAAAATTCAGACTTTGTAAAGTGAACAGCAAATCTTACCTGGCAAGGGAATAATCTGCCTTCTGGCCTAAAACAGATGGAGGGAAAATAAAGAGAAGAGTTAACAATCTGAAACAAATATCAAAGTGCTGGCCCTTAAACAACAGACCAGGCCACATCAATAAAATCCCCGAAATCGAGTTGGGAGCACCGGGTGTGGAAACGCTTTTCCTGCAGTCACTAAGAACATGAATTTGTCTTGAGCAGCCCCAGAGTTTTATAGAATGAAGGGGAAAGGGAGATCCATTTTTGTGTCATAGAAAAATACAAAAATGGAAAAGAGTCTGTAATTCATCAGCGTGGCTGGTGATAGAAACTCCCTGGAGCACTGGCCCATTGCAGTGACCTAACATTTCTGGAAACATTCACGTGGTGTTTCCTGGACTCTCTCCCTGATGACCAGGCTCGGGTGAAAGTGATAACCGGAATATGGCACCTTACTGTCAGTTAGCCTGAACATACTCAGCCTCATCTCCAATCAGTGGCAACTGGAAACTCATTGCTGGGGATCACTTTGGATCTTGAAAGTGTGGATAAATCCTGAGAACCTTGAGGGGAAGTTACCAAACTCCAGGCCTGTATTTCGTATCTCGAGTTTATTTTCATTTTTCTCCGTAATTTTCTCTTGAAATTTTTCAATTACAACAGTCCTTAATGGGCTGTTAAATAATCAATGGTTACAGGAGGGGTGGTCGCACAATAAACCACTGGCTTTCCAACTCCCCCTCTCCCACACCTCTGTCCCATCCACTCCCCACCCACAGGTGAATCTGTGCCAACTGAGTGATGGAGAAACTCCCTTTCTCCAGCCCTGACTTCTCATTTCTCTGCAGGAAAGTGTTTGTCTACAATCCAAGATTCTCAGCACACTCGTGTCCTAAAACAGGTATGAAATTTCCAGGGGCCAGTATCGGTCATCAAGTCACCCTTTATTTAAACAAGAACAGTCATTGACCTTACTACTGTCTCCTACAGAGTCAGGCACCAGAGTAATTGAACCTCTGACATTTCTCTTCTTCTCTGTCAGCCAGGGCTGCCTGATGAGACCAGATTAACAGCCCCAATCTGGTAATCTTATTCTACGAGGTCCACGTGGCCACCCTTGTTATAATAACTACAAGATGAACGGCGAAAAAAATGACACTGGCCTCTTCCTCCAAAACCCACCCTGCTGCAATAAATAATTTTATTTTAAATTTTAATCATAGTCATCATCGTCATCCCCCTCAGCACTGACCCTTCTACACTGACCCTTCGACAGTGCGGCGCTCCGTCAGCACTGACCCTCCGACAGTGCAGCTCTTCCTCAGCACTGACCCTCCGACAGTGCGGTGCTCCCTCAGTACTACAGTGAAGTATCAGACTCGATGTCTCTGTGTTCAAGCCACAGTGTATGAACTAAAGTGTAACCTTATGACTGCAAGAACAACTAAGATGAGGCTGACCCTCAGGGATTGGAGTCAGGAGAATCTCAGAATCCTGAAGAAACAAAGACCTGAATCAGGATTCCAGCAGCAGATGAAAGGACTGTCTGGATTTAGTGTGTACAACACCAACCCCACCCAAGGCACTCATCTTAGGCTTACAGACAGGAGTCAAAAAGTTTGGTACTCATTTCCACAACTTCTCAATGTGCACTATCCATTCACTCAGTACGTGTCATAATCCTGCCTTATTAACTGTAAATATTTTTAAACATTTTATGCAAGATGTAAATGTGGTGCAATGTGGGCATTTTTCTCTTGAAGAAGAGAAGGCTCGGGGCAGAAGTATATAAATCTTTAAATTTCTGAAGGGGCTCGACAAGTTGGATAAAAAGTTGTTTATTTGTGGGAGCGATCAAACTAGGGGCCGTAAAACAAGACAGCCACTAATAAACTGTAAAGAGAAGTGAAATGTCTTCACTCAGAGTGTATCTCGCTCCCACAGGGAGTGGTCAAGCTAAAAACAGGTATTTCTGCTATAAACATACTTTGTTAATGTGAATTGGTTTTAATGAGATTAATGAGTAGTGGACACTGTTTGGATAACATGAACTTTCTGTCATACTGGTATAGCGATATTCTATAGCAATTTCCTTATAATGCAATTTTCTATATGCCAGGGTCACACAAGAACACAACTATTGCATTATAGGAGAAATAACTGTCATATTGATATACTACGGAATGGAAATAACTGGATGGCAGAGAAAGAACTGCAAAATTTGTTGATAATTTGAGATGAGAAACAATATGACAATGCTTGTCTGAAGCTGAAACATGGGCTACACTGACCAGGCTACTTGCTGCTGTAAATTGCACAGCTGATAATGTTGCCACCAGTGATTGGACTGCGGTAGACTGAAATGGCTGATGGTTGAAAATCCAGTTCAGCATCTGAATCAGAAATGGGCTGAAGGGTAAATCGCTGCAGGACTGGATTTGAAACAGAAAGAGTTACAAGCCCATGGCTGGGCCTGGTGGCAGGGTCAGGTAGTTTGTGTGAGATTCCTGAATTCCTAACGCAGGCCCAGAAGACAGGGCTGGACTCAGCTCAGCAGGACTGGCCAGCCTAGAAAAATCTGGGATTATTCCAGGAGCCAAATGCCGGTTCAGCAGATGGCAGCTGCTGCCCTCGACAGACTGAAAGAGGACTTTTCACAGCAGCATCTTTTAAATCTTCCCTTGATCTTGCTCGTGGCTCCTGGGGTTTTCTTTCTGTTTATTATTTCTGGAGGGGTAGGGCTGCATCTGAGGAAGAACGTTCAATGTTGCTGCTGTGTTCAGTCTGAGGGCCAGCTGTGACACAACTGACAACCAGCCAATCCTGGGTTACCTTTGCACTCTATCCAAACATACACCAAAAATCAAGGATCAATTTTTCTTCTGGAAATTAGGACCTTCTGGCTGGTAAATAAGGTTATGCTTCTGAGAAGGTTAATGTGGAAGATGTACACCAGCTGATACTGTCACGTATTCCTTGATAGATATAATGAGATAGTCTTGCACTAAGTCCTGATGATGTAGCATGCCCTGGCTCGTGGTAGTTGTATTCACTCAATGTACACCTTGATTTTTATGAGACTTCACCGTAAACTTTGCCATGTGCTGTATATGTTGAGGAGGTTGGGGTTCTCCCTGGCAGTTAGACTACTCAGTTGCTTGCTGCAACATTTGTTTCATAACTTGGAATGTGTTTTACTGTCTTGAATAAAGTAAGCCAGAGTTTCTCAATCTCTGATGAGCAATTGCTGAGATTGTTCTGATTAATAGGACATGGTGACCAGTGTCGGAACAGCATGCTGACTTGGCTGATTGTGTCTGAACAGTCAGCAAGTTAATTTTCACCAGAAACAGAAGAATAACATCTTACATCATGCTAAAGAGGATGGCACAATTCCTAAAGGCAGAGCAGGTCAGTGGCAGAGGCAGGGTACTTGATCAAAGGCTAGTGCAGCTAAAGGAACTGTGCACCAACCCAAACGGACCAAGCACCAGGAGTATCTTCCAGCTGCAATAAAAGATCAGCTGGTATCCCACCAGTGGCAGGAACATGAAGTGATGGACAAACCAGATTCTAATGATTTACATGACAAAATAAGGAGCGGTGAACACATGCTTCAGACTGTCAATCCTACAGAAAACATGATGTTATCAGACTGTCTGAAATGCTCACAAAAATTCAAATCTTCTTTTGTCAGAAATCCTGTGACTGTTATTGACTAAGATTGACAAAAGGACAAGGGCCAATGCGCCACAGGAAGCAATGGTTGAACGCTATTATCATTACAGCATTAATTCAGAACGTCAGCGCACATTCGTAAGAACTAGCTTTAAATCACATGAAACTGTTGTCAATTGCTGGAAAAACCCATCTGGTTCACTAATGTCCTTCGCAGAAGGGAATCTGCCACCGTTACCCGGTCTGACACACATGTGGCTAATTGCCCACAGCAATGGAGTTGACGCTCAACTGTCTTCTGAAAAGACTCTCAGTTGTATCAATCGCCAGTAAGCCTCAAGAAAGAAATGAAACTGGACAGACCACCTGGCATTGACCCAGGCACCAGAAAAGACAACAGCAGAAACAGTCCTGTTGACCATGCAAAGTCCTCCTCACTAACGCCTGGGGGTTCATGCCAAAATTGGGAGTTGTCTCACAGACTAGTCAAGTAACAGCCTGACATAATCACACTCACAAGATCATATCTTACAAACAATATCACCATTCCTGAATATATCCTGTATCACTGACAGGCCACACACAGCAGAGATGGCGGGACAGTGGTATACTGTCAGGGGGGAGTTGCCCTCGGAGTCCTCAACATTTGACTCCGGACCCCATGAATTCTCACGGCTTCAGTTAAACATCTCAAGTTCTGAAGCAAAGTCTTCAGTACTATTGCCGGAAATAGTACGGTTCTGCGGTAGGTGGTGAGGGAACCAACAAGAGGGAGAAACATACTTGACCTCATCCTTACTAATCTGCTGGCCACAGGTGCATCCGTCTGTGACAGTATCAGTAAGTGACCATAGTGCAGTCATGGTGGAGATAAAGTCCTGCCTTCACATCGAGAAGAACCTCCATCGTGCTGGGTGACGCTGTCGCTGTGCTAAATGGGACAGACTTAAAACAGATCTGGCAACTCAAGATTTGGCATCCAAGAGGTGCTGTGGGCCATCAACAGCAGCAGAACTGTACTCCAGCACAATCTGTAACCTTGTGGCCCAGCATATCCCCCACTTAACCATTACCATCAAGCCAGGGGGTAAACCCTGGTTCAATGGAGAGTGCAGGAGGATATGCCAGGAGCAGCACCAGACATAGCTGAAGGTGAAGTGTGAACCTGGTGAAGCCACCAAACAGGATTACTTGCATGCCAAACGACATAAGCAGCAAGTGATAGACAGTCGCCAGCAATACAGATACCAGTTTTCAGCCAATTTGATTCACTCCACGTGAACCAAGAAATAGTTGGCGCCACTTGATACTGCAAAGGCTAAATTTCCGGCAATAGTACTGAAGATTTTGCTCCAGAACTTGCCACTCCCCTAGCCAAGCTGTTCGAGTACAACACAGGTATCTACCTGACAATGTGGAAAATTGCCCAGGTATGTTTTGCACATAAAAAGCAGAACAAATCCAAACTGATTAATTACCACCCCATCAATCTCCTCTTGATTATCGGTGAAGTGATGGAAGATGTCATCAACACCATTATCCAGCAGCACCTGCTCAGCAATAACCTGCTCAGTGATGCCCAGTTTGGGTTCTGCCAGGGCCACTCAGCTCCTGACCTCATTACAGCCTTGGTTCAAACATGGACAGAAGAGCTAGATTCCGGAAGGTGAGGAGAGAGTGATGACTCATGACATCAAGGCTGCATTTGACCGAATGCGGTATCAAGGAGCCCTGGAAAAACTGGTATCAATGGGTATCAAGAGGCAAACTGTTTGGGGGTCAGAGTCATACTTGACACATAGAAAGAGGTCTAAGGCTTTTTTAGAGTGGGTCTGTAGCTCGAGTTGTGGGTGTTGAGGTTGGTTGGCTCACCGAATTGGTTTGTTGTTTTGCAGACATTTCATTACCATACTTAGTAACATCCTCAGTGCAGCCTCCGATGAAGCGCCGGTGTGTTTTCCCAGATAACAAGGTGTGGACCTGGATGACACAGCAGGCCAAGCAGCATCGTAGGAGCAGGAAAGCTGATGTTTCGGGCCTAGACCCTTCTTCAGAAATGGGGGAAGGGAAGGGTGTTCTGAAATAAACAGGGAGAGAGGAGGAGGCGGTTAGAAGATGGATAGAGGAGACAATTATTGGAGAGGAGACAGACCGGTCAAAGAGGCGGTGATGGAGCCAGTAAAGGTGAGTGTAGGTGGGGAGGTAGGTCAGTCCAGGGAGGATGGACAGGTTTTCCTGTCTGGTTTTTAAACTCTAGGGTCCGTTGAGATGGATTGCCTCACTTCTGGTTACTCACTCATTTCAATCCACATGGACAAGGTGAACCACGACTTTGACTGGGAACAACACCAAGATCCTGGGTCAGGCTAGGCAGAGACAGGCAAAGGAATTCCTAGAAGCATGGCACTCCACGAAGCAGGCTATTAATAAACACATTGAACTTGACCCCACATACATTCCACGACGAAGGAAACCTGGAAGTGAGGCAATCCATCTCAACAGACCCCAGAGTTTAAAAACCAGGCGGGAAACAAACCGAAGCTTCATCAGAGGCTGCACTGAGGATGTTACCCAGCATGGTAACGAAACGTCTGCGAAACAACAAACCAGCTCAGTAAGCCAACCAACCTCAACACATAGAAAGATGGTCGTGGTTGTGGGAGGTCAATCACCTCAGCTCCAGGACATTTCTGCAGCAGTTCTTCAGGGCCGCCTCCACGGCCCAATCATCTTCCACTGCTTCATCAATGACCTTCCCACCATCAAAAAGTCAGGAGTGGGGATGTTGGCTGATTATTGTACAATGAAGCAGTGCATGTTCAAATGCAACGAGATCTGGACAACATCCAGGCTTGGGTTGACACGTGGCAAGTAACATTCACGCCACACATATGCCAGGCTGTGACCATCTCCAATTAGAGTGAATGTAACCACCACCATGACATTCGATGGTGCTACCATCACGGAAACCCCCACTATCAACATCCTGAAGGGGCATTATCATTGACCAGAAACTGAACTGAACTTGTAGCCACTTTATGTGACAAGAGCAGGTCAGAGGCTAGGAATCCTGCAGCGAGTAACTCACCTCCTGACTCCGCAAAGCCTGTCCACCATCTACAAGGCACAAGTCAGGTGTGTGATCAGAGATAACGGGAACTGCCGATGCTGGAGAATCCGAGATAACAAAGTGTGAAGCTGGATGAACGCAGCAGGCCCAGCAGCATCTCAGGAGCACAAAAGCTGACGTTTCGGGCCTAGGCCTAGGCCCGAAACGTCAGCTTTTGTGCTTCCGAGATGCTGCTTGGCCTGCTGTGTTCATCCAGCTCCACACTTTGTTATCACAAGTCAGGACTGGGATGGAATACTCCCCACTTGCCTGGATGGGTGCAGCCCCAACAACACTCGAGAAGCTTGACACCATTCGGGACAAAGCAGCCCCGCTTCATTGGCACCACATCCATAAACATCCACTCCACCACCAACGCTCAGCAGCAACAGTGTGTAGCGCATACAAGATGCACCGCAACAACTCACCAAAGCTGTTTAGACACCATGTTCCAAACCTTCAATACCACCCCCTGCAAGTTCCCCTCCCAGGCACTCATCATTCTGACTTGGAAATATATTACAGTTCCTTTGGTGTCACTGGAATTCCCTCTAAGGGCATTGTGTGTCTACCTACAGCACATGGACTGCAGTGATTCAAGAAGGCAGCTCACCCCCACCTTCCCAAGGAAACTAGGGATGGGCAATAAATGCTGGCCAGCTAGTGACACCCATACCCCACAAGTGACTAAAAAGAAATCACTCTGAATTCCATGGCTGTTAAGAGCCTCTTATAGTCTATCTTATACCAGTGATAATCAAACAGACCCTTAGACAGCATATAAAAAAGGATTAGGAATTCTGTATTTCAGTTGTAGTGTCCTTAGGTCTGAGCCAGAAGGCCTGGGTTCAAGTCTCAGCCTGCTCCTGAGGTATGCTGTTAGTCCCTGGACTGACCTATCCCCTCCCTACCTCCCCACCTATACTCTCCTCTCCACCTATCTTCTTTTCTCTCCATCTTCAGTCCGCCTCCCCCTCTCTCCCTATTTATTCCAGTTCCCTCTCCCCATCCCCCTCTCTGATGAAGGGTCTAGGCCCGAAACGTCAGCTTTTGTGCTCCTGAGATGCTGCTTGGCCTGTTGTGTTCATCCAGCCTCACATTTTATTATTTTGGATTCTCCAGCATCTGCAGTTCTCATTAACACTGATACAATTTTAACCTCACTGCGAAGCCTCTTCCAGGGATGCCTAACCTGAAGAAGTTACCCTCCTCCCTCCGGACCAACCTCAGGGAATCTCTCTCCCATTGCAACTCTCTTGTAATCTCTTCAGCCTTGAAACTGCTTGACCATGTCCTGAAGCAAACCAGGTACCACAGCCACATCACCTTCCTACGGAACCGGATCATCCCCAAGGGACTACAGTCCACATTTCAGCCTTCCCAATTTGGCCCCAACCATGACCACCTCTACACCAGAATATTCAGACCCTTCAGAAGCGTTTCTCCCTGCGAGTCCTGAAACAGACACTCGCAGCCATGTGCCGGCACCTCCAGGCACTGCAATCCAACCTGCCCCAGCTCAGAGCCTCCCTCTCCCAGACCTGCACAGGACCCCTGCTGTTTTTTATCCTCCACAGGATCCACAGACTGAACACCCAGTTCCACTCAGCTTTACTGGACACCAAAAATCGTCAGTACAACCAACTCACGGGCCCCGGCCACCCACAAGAGGATTCCTGCGCCTCCCAAATCCCGAGCCTGTCCCTGTCCCTGCCCCTCCCCCACCATGCACCCGCCGCCATTGACCATGGCCGGAGACCCAACTGATGACGTCACATCCGCCTCCGCCGGCCAAACCACTTCTGGGACCGCTGCTGCAGTCACCGCCTCCACTTCCAGTTACAACACCTCACACACCACCCTCACCGCAGCTGCTGCCGCCCACCCGGCGACGGAACCCCGCCCACGGCGAATGCCAACGGAACCCTGCCCACGGCCGACGAGCTCATCACTCCGCCCACAACCTCCACTGCCAGCAACCCCAGTGATTACAGCCACACTGAGCCCTGCCGCATCTTCACCATCCCCCGGGACTTCCCACTGACTGAGGACGAACGGTCAGTCCTCAGTAAGGGGCTCACCTTTGTCCCCCTACAACCACACATCAACGAATACCAGTCACAGTTGGACACAGAACAGTTTTTCCGCCGCCTTCACCTCCACGCCCTACTTCTTTATCCGGGAACCTAACCCTCCCTCCACTGACCCCTTCACCCGCTCCCAACACAAGTCCTCCTCCTGGACACCACCCCCAGGCCTCCTACCTTCCCTCGACCTCTTCATCTCCAACTGCCGTCGAGACATTAACCGCCTCAACCTCTCCACCCCTCTCACCCACTCCAACCTCTCCCCCGCAGAACGGGAAGCCCTCTGCTCCAACCCCAACCTCACCATCAAATCCGCAGACAAGGGTGGCGCAGTGGTAGTATGGCACACTGACCTCTACATCGCCGAGGCCAAACGCCAACTCTCCGACACCACCTCCTAACGCCCCCTCGATCATGACCCCACACCCGAGCACCAAACCATCATCTCCAACACCATTCATGATCACCTCAGGGGACTTCCCACCCACAGCCTCCAACCTCATTGTTCCCCAATCCCGCACGGCCCGTTTCTATCTCCTTCCCAAAATCCACAAATATGCCTGCCCTGGTCGACCCATTGTCTCAGCCTGTTCCTGCCCCACCGAACTCATCTCCACCTATCTGGACTCCATTTTCTCCCCTTTGGTCCAGGAACTCCCTACCTACATCTGTGACACCACCAACGCCCTCCACCTCCTCCAAGACTTTCAATTCCCTGGCCCCCAACACCTCATTTTCACCATGGACGTCCAGTCCCTATACACCTGTATTCCACATGCAGATAGCCTCAAGGCCCTCCGCTTCTTCCTGTCCCGCAAGGCCCGACCAGTCGCCCTCCACTGACACCTTCATCCGCCTAGCCGAACTCGTTCTCACCCTCAACAACTTCTCTTTCGATTCCTCCCACTTCCTACAAAGGTGGTGGCCATGGGCACCCGCATGGGGCCCAGCTACACCTGCCTCTTTGTAGGTTACATGGAACAGTCCCTCTTCCGCACCTACACAGGGCCCAAACCCCACCTCTTCCTCCGTTACATTGATGACTGTATCGGCGCCGCCTCTTGCTCCCCAGAGGAGCTCAAACAGTTCATTCACTTCACCAACACCTTCCACCCCAACCTTCAGTTCACCTGGGCCATCTCCAGCACATCCCTCACCTTCCTGGACCTCTCAGTCTCCATCTCAGGCAACCAGCTTGTAACTGATGTCCATTTCAAGCCAACCGACTCCCACAGCTACCTAGAATACACCTCCTCCCACCCACCCTCCTGCAAAAATTCCATCCCCTGTTCCCAATTCCTCCGCCTCTGCCGCATCTGCGCTCCCACAATGAGGCATTCCACTCCCGCACATCCCAGATGTCCAAGTTCATCAAGGACCGCAACTTTCCCCC
Source organism: Stegostoma tigrinum (assembly GCF_030684315.1). Classification (NCBI taxonomy): domain Eukaryota; kingdom Metazoa; phylum Chordata; class Chondrichthyes; order Orectolobiformes; family Stegostomatidae; genus Stegostoma; species Stegostoma tigrinum. The sequence goes on along the minus strand of NC_081374.1, from coordinate 2,735,300 downwards.
CACAGTGGTCGAGAACTCCCTTGACCGCGTCTCCCGTATTTCCCGCAACACATCCCTCACACCCCGCCCCCGCCACAACCACCCAAAGAGGATCTCCCTCGTTCTCACACACCACCCCACCAACCTCCGTATACAATGCATCATCCTCCGACACGCGCTATCTACAATCCGACCCCACCACAAAAGACATTTTTCCATCCCCACCCCTATCTGCTTTCCGGAGAGACCATTCTCTCCGTGACTCCCTTGTTTGCTCCACACTGCCCTCCAACCCCACCACACCCGGCACCTTCCCCTGCAACCGCAGGAAATGCTACACTTGCCCCCACACCTCCTCCCTCACCCCTATCCCAGGCCCCAAGATGACTTTCCACATTAAGCAGAGGTTCACCTGCACATCTGCCAATGCGGTATACTGCATCCACTGTACCCGGTGTGGCTTCCTCTACATTGGAGAAACCAAGCAGAGGCTTGGGGACCGCTTTGCAGAACACCTCCGCTCGGTTCGCATTAAGCAACTACACCTCGCAGTCGCAAACCATTTCCACTCCCCCTCCCATTCTTTAGATGACATGTCCATCATGGGCCTCCTGCAGTGCCACAATGATGACACCCGAAGGTTGCAGGAACAGCAACTCATATTCCGCTTGGGAACCCTGCAGCCCGATGGTATCAATGTGGACTTCACCAGCTTCAAAATCTCCCCTTCCCCCACCGCATCCCAAAACCAGCCCAGTTCGTCCCCTCCCCCCACTGCACCACACAACCAGCCCAGCTCTTCCCCTCCACCCACTGCATCCCAAAACCAGCCCAACCTGTCTCTGCCTCCCTAACCTGTTCTTCTTCTCACCCATCCCTTCCTCCCACCCCAAGCCACACCTCCATCTCCTAGCTACTAACCTCATCCCCCCTCCTTGACCTGTCCGTCTTCCCTGGACTGACCTATCCCCTCCCTACCTCCCCACTTATACTCTCTCCACTTACCTTCTTTTCTCTCCATCTTCGGTCAGCCTCCCCCTCTCTCCCTATTTATTCCAGAACCCTCACCCCATCCCCCTCTCTGATGAAGGGTCTAGGCCCGAAATGTCAGCTTTTGTGCTCCTGAGATGCTGCTGGGCCTGCTGTGTTCATCCAGCCTCACATTTTATTATCTAGTATGTTGTCATATGTCTGATTAAGTTGGTTAAAAACATCTATAATCTCGTTTAGGGGCTCTTGTGAGACAATGGTAGTGTCTCCACCTTTGGGCCAAAGGCTTGGGTTCGTGTCCTAACTATCCTCGAGATTTATAATTGCATGTCCCAACAGTTTGATTAAAACAACTAGAAAGGAGGACTGGTGACAGCAAAGCAGGTCAAACAGCAGCTCCAGTTGTTGTCACCAAGATACTGCCGTAAGGAGCACCACATTCATCCATTAACCAGATTAATCCATTAGCTACTCTTGCTTCAAGATAAAAGCAACCAGGGGAGCATCAGCGAAGCTATTTAAAATGTAACACAGATCTCAGGTTTCTTCAACAAAGTTAAACTTGCATTAAACATACTAATTGTTTTCTGTCTATCAGTGCCAACGCATTAAATAAACCTTCAATCCAGGAATTGTTTGCTCAATATTTGAAGGTTGACATGCATTCTTTCTAGGAACTTTGATAAATTTGACATTTTTTTTCTGGAATGTTCCAGGATAACAACATACAGTTCAAGACTTTAACTTCAAGTTTCTCACTGTGTAAAGCAGCTCTACTGGAAGTTTAAACTAAGAGACAAACTGCCACAGCTTTATAGTATCGGAGATAATGGGAACTGCAGATGCTGGAGAATTCCAAGATAATAAAATGTGAGGCTGGATGAACACAGCAGGCCAAGCAGCATCTCAGGAGCACAAAAGCTGACGTTTCGGGCCTAGACCCTTCATCAGAGAGGGGGATGGGGAGAGGGAGCTGGAATAAATAGGGAGAGAGGGGGAGGCGGACCGAAGATGGAGAGTAAAGAAGATAGGTGGAGAGAGTATAGGTGGCCATATGGTATCAATGTGGACTTCACCAGTTTCAAAATCTCCCCTTCCCCTACTGCATCCCTAAACCAGCCTAGTTCGTCCCCTCCCCCCACTGCACCACACAACCAGCCCAGCTCTTCCCCCCCACCCACTGCATCCCAAAACCAGTCCAACCTGTCTCTGCCTCCCTAACCGGTTCTTCCTCTCACCCATCCCTTCCTCCCACACCAAGCCTCACCCCCAGCTACCTACTAACCTCATCCCACCCCCTTGAACTGTCCGTCTTCCCTGGACTGACCTATCCCCTCCCTACCTCCCCACCTATACTCTCTCCAACTATCTTCTTTACTCTCCATCTTCGGTCCGCCTCCCCCTCTCTCCCTATTTATTCCAGCTCCTTCTCCCCATCCCCCTCTCTGATGAAGAGTCTAGGCCCGAAACGTCAGCTTTTGTGCTCCTGAGATGCTGCTTGGCCTGCTGTGTTCATCCAGCCTCACATTTTATTATCTTGCCACAGCTTTATGCCAAGTTTCAGGCAGCGTAGGAACATACCGCCTTCATTCAGACTCTGGTCGACAGACAAGAAGGGATATTTTAAAAAAACTTAAGCAAGTAGGATCGATTATTGACACTAAACTTGAGACATCACATTGGAACATTTTTAAAACTGGAAAAGCGGAGAGAATGCAGGGGCCTAGCTGAACAGGCTGACTATAGTGAGGTCAGATACACAGGTTCCAGGAGTTAATTTTCCCCAAAATTCAGTCCTGACCCTTACAGATAATTACTCAAGTAATTTTTTTTTACCACTGATGAGATCAGCCATATTAATTATTTCCAAAGCTTAGAAGGCTGAGGAAGAGAGGATAATTTGAAAACATTATGTCTGAAACTGTCAATTGTTAAATTTGGACAAACCTATTATTCGGCGCTCTTATCCTGACTGCAAATCTCAAAGATGTTTAAAATCCTGAATATGTAAATCTTCAAGAGGTGCCGCTGTCAAAGACTATTCCACTGGTGGCAGACACTTGAATAGAACAGTGCAATATTAAACCTTACAGTTGATCTTTCAAGCTCCACATTTTGAGAAATAACACAATAGTTAAGATGATTTAATCGCATTACAGAATTGCCGGAAGGGTTGGCATAGCTTTGATGAGATTTGGACTAAATTATACTGAAAGGAGCCCAAAACTCATGATTAGCTTCTCATGAATAAGATTAAAAATAATTTGTACTTTCTCCTAGTATCTTCTGTAGAAGGTCATGTTTCGCCTGTAGTTTGGTGATCAGGTTTCTGCCTTCAAAATATTCTTTCAGTTTCTGTGAAAAAAGCAGGGAACAATAGTAAGGCAACACCAGAGAGGAGACTAGGACCAGCTGCCTGCCCCTTAAAAGTCTTTACTGTCTTGAAAACACATGCGCAGCAGATCCTTAGAAACTTTAAGTAGTCAATGTGCTCAAAAATTAATGAATGAGAAACATTTAAGTGTTCTGACCCATCAACTGGGACATGCAGAGCTCTGTCTGGGCAGCAGGAACACAAAGGACTTGCTTTCCAGGGTTAGGGACACTCAGCGTCCTGGCAAGTTTTGACAGAGTTGATGAGGAGAGAATGTTTCCTCTTGCGGGAGAATCCAGAATGAGGATTCAAAGTTTAAAAAAAAATCAGTGTTTGTCTATTTAAAACAGAGATAAGGAGGAATGCCTTGGTCCTGGGGAGTTGTCAATCTTTCGAGCTCTCCCCCACAAAAGGCAGTGGGAATGTTTTTAAGATGGAAGGAGACAGATTGTTGTTAAGCAAAGGGGTGAAGAGTTATCAGGAGCAGCCTGGAAAGTGGATTTGAGGTTCTAATCAGAGCCGATTAAATGATGACATGACTTGGAGGGCAGGAATGACTTCCAACTGCTATAATTTGGATATTTGCACGACTTCCCTTGATGCAAACGACTCCAGGACAGAATCTACGCGGCTCAGCAACACTCTAATATTATATCTCTGACATCTCTCCATACCGTGAAGTAGAATTGCTCAGTTTCCTGTTGATTGGCTCGTCTCTTGGCAATACTCGGCTTACTCATGAATGTTTCTGAAAGGGTGGATTTGACAGATTCGGTGGAGTTTGTGTACTGGAAGCAGTCAGCCACATCAAAGTCTTCAACCGTGACCATGTCCTGGATTGTCTGTAGTGTAGCCTCCATGGTCTTCTTTACCTGCAGTCATTCAAAAACAAATGCAGATGTATCCCAGCAAAGAGAGAGGCCTCTGGGAACTTCTGGAACTGCACTTGTTCACAAAAAGGGGATAAACGATTTTTGATTTGTAACAGAGATAAAAAGAGTTAACATTTTGATTCAGATATGACTCTTCTCAGGGCTGTGAAGAGCTGGAAACTGGTGGTTTCTATGCTGTAAATGGAGAGGGAAAAGGAGCGGGCATAACAGATTGTGACAAAGAGAGTGCTAATTGGAATAATGGAATGATTGAGTTGTAAAATAGGTATGAATGAGCTGTCAATAAGATATGGTTAGGAACGAGTAGGGGAATGGAAGACAAAGAGAGGACAGAGGGTGGAGTTCAATGTTGAACCTGTTACAACGTCAGAAACTATTACCCAAGGGAGTAAGGTTAGACCCTGAATTAAATCTACAATGTATAGAGAATGAAAAGAAATCAGGGACCACTGTGTAGGTCCTGTTAGACTGGAAACAAATAAACAGGATGACTCCCTGATATAAGATTTGAAGCACTAACTCTGTCCCTCCCCACAGATGCTGCCAGACCCGCTTAGATTCTCCAGTATTTTCTGTCTTTGTTTCAGATTTCAAGCATCTGCAGGATTTTGTATTTGGAGTGAATGACTTTCAAGAGCAAAATCATCCAAGTTGTTGCATGCCCTATGTATCCTTTATCAGGAAAGTTAAAACATATGGGAGTAAAACAGGCAAGTATTTATAATCAAACACAGTAAATCATAAGCAATGTCATTTCAGTAAAGGCAAATGCTCCCTAATCAAACCCTAATGTTCTCAATATGTCAAATGTACATCAGAAAATCCAACATTATAGGAAACCCACTCTTCCATGTCTTAGAAACTATTTCCTCTGGGGAGTGAATCAAGACTGAAAGTACATGACTTTAGTGCAAAGCATTTAGGGTGAAATTATGAAGGAATTTTCACCTCAAGAGTAATGTGAAATTCTCTTCAACAGATGCTTCTGGATACAGGTGTGTGTGTGTGTGTGTGTGTGTGTGTGTGTGTGTGTGTGTGTGTGTGTGTGTGTGTGTGTGTGTGTGTGTGTGTGTGTGTGTGTGTGTGTGTGTGTGTGTGTGTGTGTGTGTGTGCGAGAGAGAGAGAGAGAGAAAGAAAGAGAGAGAATGAATGGGATAGTACAGATGGAAGTTGACAGTTCTGGTGGATATGCTGGTCAAAACTTAAGCAGCAAAGGCCAGTGAATGGTGCTGAAATAAAGGCCCTGTATTTGTGCCTATCTCTAGGTGCTGATGCGAAGTTGGGTAGAGTACTTGTGAAGTGGAAGGCAGGATGTTAGAATTTATTTGTAAAAAT